>NW_027188087.1:0-46251 GCF_041381155.1 Argopecten irradians
GATCGGTCTGCGATGGAGTAGAACATGTAGGTTTTCCAGACTTCGTATGTATGTATGTACACTTGTATATCTATAGAGCTGGTAACGGCATGGCGTGTTTGTGTTTACTTTCATTTGTTTACGAGTTTGGCGAGTCATCCCGTTGGAGGCCTCATCAGGTAACACAAACGTACGTGTGTTCGGTTTCGATGTACACAAACGTGTGTTCGGTTTCGATGTACATTTCAATAAAGCTAGATAAGACCCTATAGGCATCTATAAATCTTTATTACAAAATACATGAGATCAGCAAATACCATTGCAATTATAATTTTGTTAATTGCTTGCTTTCCATTCAAGAACAAACACTTTTTGAATAGTTTTAGCCTAGTTTTATATAGAAACTACATTGTACATGTAAATACATGCATGTACACAAGTATTTGTAGGTCCACACGTGGAATGCGTGGGATCGTAACGTGCAGTCGATCGCGATCGAGCAATGCAACTTGACCGCTAAATTGTCGTTGTTTGAAGGAACGTGCACGTGGTGAAGAACGGACCCATGTGTGTTCGCTGACACGTATTTGGCGAGTCTTCAGTGCGTTCGCCATGCACGATGTTGAAGTTTGTTAGGGAAATTCCACTTTTTTGTGCCGACGCATGCGTACTAGATTGTTTTGGCTCTGGGGCGGAACTACGGATTTTCCCCTCTCCGAAGAGGGTTTTTCTATTGTTAAGAAAACATATAATTTTGCATTTTTAGCTCACCTGGTCCGAAGGACCAAGGTGAGCTTATGCCATACCGTGGCGTCCGGCGTCCGTCGTCCGTCGTCCGTCGTCCGTCGTCCGTCGTCCGTCGTCCGTCCGTCCGTCCGTCCGTCAACAATCGACTTCTTCTCCATAACCGCTGGTCCGATTTCAACAAAATTTGACTGGTAGCATCCTTATGGGCTACTAACTGAAAATTGTACAAATGATGGGGCTGACCCCCCAGGGGCCTGAGGGGCGGGACCAAAAGGGGTCAATTTGGCTATTTCCATTTAAACAACTTCTTCTCTGAAACTAAGCTTGGGATAGCACCCAAAATGCAATGGTAGCATCCTTATAGGGTGGGGATTCAAAATTGTACAAATGATGGGGCTGACCCCCTGGGGGCCTGAGGGGCGGGGTCAAAAGGGGTCGATTTGGCTATTTCCATAAAGACGACTTCTTCTCTGAAACTAAACATGGGATAGCACTCATAATGCAATGGTAGCATCCTTATAGGGTGGGGATTCAAAATTGTACAAATGATGGGGTTGACCCTCTGGGGGACTGAGGGGCGGGGCCAAAGGGGGTCAATTTGGTTGTTTGCATATAAACGACTTCTTTTCTGAAAGTAAGCATGGTATAGCACTCATGATGCAATGGTAGTATCCTTTTATGCAGCGGATTCATAATTGTACAAATGATGGGGCTGACCCCTGGGGGCTTGAGGGGCAGGGTGAAAAGGGGTCAATTTGGCTATTTGCATATAAATGACATTTTCTCTGAAACTATGTATGAGATAGCACTGATAATGCAATGGTAGCATCGTTATAGGGTGGGGATTCAAAATTGTACTATTGATGGGGCTGACCCCCCGGGGGCCTGAGGGACGGGGTCAAAAGGGGTCAATTTGGCTATTTTTTATATACATGTACCAGTAAATAACATAAACATAAGCAATATCCCTGGTTTTTAACAATTACATTATACCATCCTGATTGTTATGGATTGGGATTAAAAATTAAATCAATGAGGGATTGATCTTCATCAAGGAATCCAATTGGAAATAAGGAGACGCACAATTAATTTGCATATATAATCCAATATAAAATGTTTTTAATGACAACAATCATATGGTATAAGTTAAAAGATGAGTAAAGAATGAATTTAAATTGTTTGCAAAATTAGTAAAATTAGAATAAGTTAAATATAAAACATAAGTTCATTTAAAAAAAAAAAAGAATAAAAAAAAATTCATATATTTTATATCTTTTGCTTGAATATCAGTGATAAATAAAGATACATTTCCCTGTTTTTGTGTGTATGTTATTGTTCTTTATAATTTCACAAGTACAATCATTTACGTTCTATTTTCAATTTCAACATACTGAAATCAGAAACATACTGTATACAATAATAATATTTCTGCTGGCCTATTCAACCGTTATGATTAGAGTGGATTAGCTGCCTTAGTACCAATTTTCTCCGCTACGCTGCGCTCATAATCAGGCAAGCAATCTAGTCTATGTTATGATATTTATGCTGAACCGTTCTGCTTATGCTTGATTTTTTCCCATTAATGGTGTCTGTATTTAATTTATAAATCTATTGGGGATCAAATTTGTTGATGACACGGAGCAATGTTGTAAAACTGAAACTGATTTCCGTACGTACGAAACTATCGCTCGAAACTAAACATGTTCGTAAGTTGTCATGCGCATGCGTTATTAGAGTGTTTTAGCAAGGTAAAGTGACAGGGGGCCATGTCGCCTAATAACAACATTGCCGATTTAAACGATGTTCAGATCACGCTGTGCTGATGTTCGTTTATCATTGAATGTATTTGTTAAATTTTCGCTTTGGTATTACAATTAATATTGTTGTAATGAAGTGAAGTTCAACAGGTTTGTGTGGTTTGGACTTCGGTCCCATTCTTCTCGAGATTTTCCGAGAAGAGCATTTATAAGCGTTGTTTTGCACTCGTCTGAACATCATGCAAAGTGTTTCTAATTCAAATTGGTCCCTTTGTGTCTCTGAGGTTTTATTATAGCTCAAGACTCTTACGTGGACTGTTTTTGTGTCTTATATGCCTGTTGTCTTTGGTATTCTCGATAGCGAGAACGAAGTTATAGCGTCACCTATTTTGACGGATCCGGTTGTGTAAATCGTGTTTAAACTAGGAAAGAAAATCAAGTGATTTCTACATATTTGAAGATATATATGCATTTGTTTATTTTCATAAACATAGTGTACACGAGATTATCTTTCGAGAGGTCAATTTTTAGCACTTGTTAGTTGCTACAGGTAGTAAACCGTCATCCCAATACGAAAAACAAAATCGGATTTCTGGTCTTTCTTTAGAAGTTACAAAGACTAGCAGAGATGTGAGAGTGTAATTTATTGTAGTCAGATTTTCATGCCGAACCTGAGCTCTTTGTATTCTGATTTCATTTGACACAGTCAATTAAATTTGTGAGTAGATCACTTGAAACACAAACACTGTTTTTGCAGTAGGTCGTCGATGATTTACTTGCATGAAAAGGCTTGGCTAATTGTATACTTGTTTAGTCAGCTCTGTATAGATCGTCATATTGAATTGGATAATACTAATGGAAAGTGAAATGACCTGAACTGTTGATAGGAGGTAAATATAATAATAATAATAAAAAAAAAACAAATGAAATTCACGATTATGAACACTATTTAAAATATTTTATTGATTCTGCAGTAAAGTCACATCCAATGAAAATCAAATTGATCTATTAATAATTGGTACAAGTAATTTAACTTCTTGATTTATTGTGCTATTTTGATTTATTGTGCCATGTTACTAGTGAAAGTTTTGTTTGTAGTTCTACGTTGAGGTTGATTTCTGTCAAAGTACATAGCTATCCGAAATAAATGTGCCTGAATATATACATTTTGTACTTTTACCTATAAATGGTATAGTATTTGGTATTCTTCATATTTTGATTCTCAACTACAGTTTACCATTTTCGGACTTTATAAACGATTATAATGAAATTGGAATATAATATTACCTCTATATATAAATATTTTATTGCACATTGAAGTTAACTGGACTTTGCCAATGAATTGTGTCAAGTTTAATTTGTAAAGAACTGTGATGCATGTTTTAAAAAAAAACAGGGATGAGTGAACGTAATCTTCATTACATTAACCCTTTTTGACTTAAGCTGTAAAGTACAGTTTGAGTCTAAGGGATTACTTCCAGTAACCTTTCAACTCAGTAATTTAAATGCCGTTGACCTATACTGTATACTACATCTCACCCCTCTCCCCTCCCACCACTCCCCCTGTGCCTGCATGTGTAGAATGGCACCTCTTTCCAGCTGACTGCTGTCCACATAAATTATACACACTGGTGACCCCCCCATCTAACTTACACATGAATAATCTCTGTTAATGATCTTACTGTCTAAGTCTTATAGACCTAAAAGTTGTAAAGTAAACTAATCAAAGTTTCTTTCCGTGTACATTAAATAATTTTAAATATTTTTTTTAAAGAGATCTGAGGTAAAAGACAATATAAGGCTGCCCTTATGTGTGCATGATTTCACTAACATAAATAAGTGAGCAACACAAGATTGTAGGACAAAAACTTTTTTTAATGAATAAATTACTTTTCCTTTCTTTATTTTAAAATCCTTTCTTTTATTTATAAGAATGTTGATTACGAAGAATGTCAAGCAAATCATATATGGTTTTTCTGTGATCAGTTGAATATTCTTGAAATAATCGATATCAAAGTTGGTCACAAGACATTTGACTGCTGATAGATACACAAAGCTTTGAATTAAGCTTGTGAAACGGTAATTTTCTATAACACACAGTATCTGGTGTCTAGAAAATGGAAATATGTGCCTAACAGCTTTTTGATGCTGTGAAACAGCATTCTTAGGTACGCTCGGCGAGCCTGTGCACATCAGAACAATGAAACCACTCCACGATGAAAATTAAAAGTTGTTTTGTTCATTTCACTTAATACTTGATGGTATGAAAAATAAAACCCCAATATTCAAAACCACAGTCATTGAATTTGTACATACATATACACTATGGATGGAGTGTTTTAAGTGTTCTGTTAGGACTCTATGATATTGGTATTACTCTGAAATAGTAGTCTCTTGAAAATCACGAACAACGCCTTTTTCGCTGTCTTCCTCCGCGGCAGACTTTCGGTGGATTATGGATTGTGTATGTTTATTTAAATTTTACGTAATTCATGGTACTGATCGATTACTTTAATCAAATGTTTGGAAGGTTACTACAAAAGAAAGTTCTTATAACGCTTATAAAGTTTTTTGTGTTGGTTGCATTGACGAACTATATCCGATGATACACTGTATTATTGCACAGTTAAAGTTAATAGTATGTGTCTGTCACTGGGAGTTGTGTCTTTTGTTTATCGACAACTGCGTTATATATTGAAAGAGGAAAGGTACAAAATTTATCAACATAAACTTACAAAATATAATGATTATATAGATCTATATATGTACGAGCATTTTAAAGTGACAAAAACTTCTATTGTTGTGTAATGTACTGTAGCCTTATGAAGACTTGTTAAAGTCCGATGTATTGTATGAAGTTTTTTGATGTTAGCGTAACCGTTCTTATGAATTCAAAAGAAATTTGAGTGTTATAAGTAACCAAATAATGTACCTTTTACTTGGCAAAAGTATATGGCCATGTTTCATCACGAGTCAAAAGTCTGCAAAGCACAACTCACGGTATAATGTTCTGCACGATAGGCTTTCGAAGACTTGCTAAAGTCCGGTACATTACATGAAGTTTTCTTGATGTTAACGGCTAGCGATCTTGTGAATTTAAAAGAAATCGGAGTGATATACGTAATGAAATAATGTACCTTTTATTCGGCAAAAGTATCTGGCCATGATTTATCAGTCAAAAGTCGTCAAAGCAACCCATGTAAGTTTTCTAAAAAGGAAACCAAAACATGTCCGGAAATGGTAATATTTCTAATGTTATATTTTTCCGAAAATATTCTTCAATGTTAAGTGGATATTAAGATATGGATATGTTTACTTATTATTTTTTGTCTTTGAAGAGACATTGATGTAATTGATAATTTAGTAATTAAAAAAGAATTATAAAAAATGATACTCAGATTCTGAATGGTTTCATTGGTGTGGAAATTGTTATTTCAGAAATAATTTAGATATTAAATTTATTACAGTTATTTCAGGAAAATTAGTTATTCAACTTATTAATCTTGAAAAACTTTAAATATCATAAAATAATTACGGTATACTGTAAATATATTTTGTTAAGCTCCGAAATTTAACACTGCACACTTAAAGTATACTAACTTCAATATTTAAATGAAAAACCAATTTCTTTATTATTTGGTTTGGATCCTTCAATTACAGCATCTATGAGTGGCCTTATTTTTTTCACTATAATAACAATAATTGTAAAAACAGAATGGTGTATCATAATGTTGTAATCAACATAACTTGAAACTAAAAATTATTTTGAAATTATGTTATTATTTGTGGCAGTACTGCAAAAATTATTACATTTACATCTATGGTGAAGCGAAACAAGTACATACAGTCAGATCATGAAGTCAAATTGTGGTCTGACTTAATTAAGCTGTACTTTGGCTGTTAATAGGACGTTAAAATAATTAAACAAACAAACAAACAAACATGTATGGTTTGAGTCTAAGGGATTACATCCAGTAACGTTTCAACCCTGTAATTTAAATGACGTTGACCTATGACATTGACATGCTAATTTTAATGCAGTTGACCTATACTGTATCTGAGCTATATGGGTATACGGTTCTTGCCGTTATAATACAACAAGTCCTGTTCTATAAACTGATATGAATAAAAGCTATATATTTTTGGGTATAATTTTTCATCTCTTGGTTCCAATAAACATACAAAACCATCGCATTTATGTAAACTATAATGTTCAAAGTGAAATATGCATCACGCTAGCCTGATGGAACTTTGGGGGTCTCACTAAAATCATGAAATCCAGATATACATGTGCGGCATGATCATTTCTAATAAACGTAATGGCCTTGAAATCATCCTTTTTTTGCCTTTCTCAAATACATATGAAAAATCATATACGAATAAAATAACAGAAACTGTAGAATGAAATCACTGAATATAATGAGACAATGTTTCATGCTTGATACTTTTTTATTTTTCAAAATATGATTAAGAAACTTACTCTTTGTGTTTATTCCCCATTATGCATGTTTCTTAGATTAATACCACAATCTATATTTCATAAATCTGACTGAACTCCATCATTATGATAAAAACACGGACACAAACAGTGTTAAATTACCATACTTAATTTGAAATAAAATACCTAAAAAAGGTCTTATTCCCTAATGATGGTTTATTCCCTAATGATCGTTTGAAAAGTATACATGAAAATTAAAACTTGAAATACAGGTGACTAATGATATTGCGTAAAATACAGATAACCTTGAGTGAGTTCAGGTTGTAAATATTAAGCATTGGCATTAAGTTGGCATTCATAGTCAATAGGGAAACCAACTGGAGGGAGGCAAATTTCATCATGCGCTCTAGCTTCATTGTATTGCTAATGATACAAAAAAAGCCTTTCAATCAATTTAGATTAAATATGTAGGAATGAAAGAAACAATCAGTATATGCGCAAAGAAGTTAGATATAGGATACTATCCAATTGAAGATTTCCATAAAGGGATTTAAGGATATGATAAATACAAGGTACACATAATAACTAAATCTTGGAGCGATAAATGGCATATTGTTGCCATTTTCTCATAAGAAAGAGAGAAGGGGATATTTATATATCATTGACTCACTGTCCAGTGATCTTTTGTAATGACCCTATTTTGTGATTTGCTACTAATATATGTGTTTATGAATAATGAAATAAATTGTCATCTTATAATAGAGTGCTCGCATTTATAAAACAACACTTTTATCTGGAATTCATAGTTGTCCAACTTGGAATTTACATGATGTGTATGATATGCTGTTCACCGATATTAAATTCATTTATCTAAGGAATTGCAATGTCTTTAATTACATTACTGTGTCGCATACGCATGTTCTTTGTATTGAGCAGAAGGAAATAGAAAATTAACTTTAAAACGGTGTATAAATAATTTCTTTACCATTGCGATTTGACAACAGTTGATGGCAATGCTATTGTGCATTGACATTTATCATTTATGTAATCAATGCAAATCAGAATTCTTGATTTGTAACTTTTTTTAGGCTTAAGTCCCAGTACTTTCAGTACTTTGATTTGATTTTGCAGATGCCCAGAATAAAGCGATGGAAGATGTCCAAGGCAAAGTGTGATGATCACAAGAAGAGACAGACTGACATTACTGAGGCTGGTATCCTCTCCAAAACTACCACATTTGACATGACTGAGGCTGGTACCCTCTCTAAAACTACCCACTGTGATCCCCAAAGAACTCACAGTGAGGCTGGTATCCTAAGCAAAAATACCCACTGTGATCCCCAAAGAACTCACAGTGAGGCTGGTATCCTAAGCAAAAATACCCACTGTGATCCCCAAAGAACTCATAGTGTAATCTGTGATCCCCAAAGAACTCACAGAGATCAAAATATCAAAGCTCAAATTGAATCTGCCAAAACAATCTGCAATATCAAAGCTCAAAATGAATCTGCCATAAAAAATTGCAATATCAAAGCTCAAAATGAATTTGTGCAAAACATCTGTGAAAGAGCATCTGTGAGAATGTCTTGTGAAAAAGAATCTGTGAGAAGATCTTATGAAAATGAACCTGTGAGATCTTCATGTGAAAAAAATGCATATCCTCGTAGCAATTTTGTGCAAGCTACAAGCGTCACCAATGTACAAAGTACAATCCATCTGGAGGAAGATGTACTTGATAGAAATAAAACACCTGTGTGTCCACACGAGAGAGCTACACATATATTAGAGAATGCAAATATGTCACCTCCAAGACAAATTCCTGGTAAGATCATGGGAAACTTTTCGCAATCAAATTACAGATTTTGTCCTGAGTCTAGAGGTAGACAGTGCACTTGTAATGCTTTAATGTTTCTGCTGTCATCAAAAATGATTGACGCTCAATACACAGCAGACATGTTAGATGAAATATTGATAAGAGGCGATAATCTTTATAGAAGCGTTATACATAATTTGATGTCACAAGGAAAATTCAAGTCATACTTGCTAGAACTTTGTGAATTGCCATCTGTTGCTCTTATCGACTCTGTTTCATACACAATTGAGAAGCAAACTATGTATGTGGGAACTATTAGAAGAGAACAGCACTCTCCCTTTGTTTACACTCTCATGTCAGCTGTTAATGTAGCATTGCGAAGCAATGAATTTGCCTTGGTAATGGCTGGTTGAATTTGCTCTGCAATAAAAAGAGAAGGTCAAAAGTACTTATATTTTTATTCACATCCTCATGGCACTAACATGATGCCCAACAGTAACGAAGCGTCATTGTTTGCATCAATTTCAACTGTCGAAGATCTAGTATCTTACATGACATCATTCTATAGCAATCTTGGGATGTCTCCATACACTCGATTTGAAGTGCAGACTATTGTTATAGCTACCCAAGCTGCAATCTGCCAGTCTCACAAAAAACCTGAAGAAATAAAAGCGACCGGTGACAATAGCACCTCTACAAATGTTAGGATGAGGAAATATTTTGAATCTCAAACTGATATGTGTTCAAAGAAACAGAAGCTATGCAAGGAATTAAACGTGAACGAAAAACCACAATGGCGAACCAAAATGAGTCGGAAACAGTATCTAAAGGAATACAAACTAATGCAAAGAACTTCACTGGCCTACAATATGCAAGAGAAATCGCATGATAAACGAAGAAAACAAACCACAAGAAGCTTATCGCATGTCAAAGAGTTGGAGCAGGCATCCGATAGACGAAGAAAAGTGATTACAAGAAGCGTGCCACAAAATAGACAAAAAGAACAAATATCGGATAAACAAAGGAAACAGATAGAAAGAAGTAATCCAGAAACAAAGAAATACGAGACCAGCATTAAAACCAAGTATAGAACTAAACTCGAAGTTAAACAAAACGAACAAGCATTAGATAGAAAGAGGAAACAAGTTGAAAGAAATTGTCCAGAAATTAAGAAACTTGAAGCCGTTCGGAAAGCTAAGTCTCGATCGAAACCTGAAATTAAACAAAAAGAGCAATTATTGGACATAAAGAGGAAACAAGTTGAAAGAAATTGTCCAGAAATTAAGAAACTTGAAGCCGTTCGGAAAGCTAAGTCTCGATCGAAACCTGAAATTAAACAAAAAGAGCAAATATTGGACATAAAGAGGAAACAAGTTGAAAGAAATTGTCCAGAAATTAAGAAACTTGAAGCCGTTCGGAAAGCTAAATCTCGATCGAAACCTGAAATTAAACAAAAAGAGCAAATATTGGACATAAAGAGGAAACAAGTTGAAAGAAATTGTCCAGAAATTAAGAAACTTGAAGCCGTTCGGAAAGCTAAATCTCGATCGAAACCTGAAATTAAACAAAAAGAGCAAATATTGGACATAAAGAGGAAACAAGTTGAAAGAAATTGTCCAGAAATTAAAAAACTTGAAGCCGTTCGGAAAGCTAAATCTCGATCGAAACCTGAAATTAAACAAAAAGAGCAAATATTGGACATAAAGAGGAAACAAGCTAAAAGAAATTGTCCAGAAATTAAGAAACTTGAAGCTGTTCGGAAAGCTAAATCTCGATCGAAACCTATAATGAAACAAAAAGAGCTGACATTGGATAGAAGGAGAAAAGTAGTTGCCAGACAATCTGACTTGTTCACAGAAATGGAACGCATTGCAAAGCAAGTACGCAGACGCAACCAATCAAGTTTGATAAAGGATAGAATAAGAGATAAAATCCTTAAAGCCAAAAAAAGAAAAGACCCGCAAATGAAAATCAAAGAAAAAAAACTGAAGCAAGGTTCAACAATGTCAGATGTTCATCAGAAGTTTATGAAAGCTGTTGCAGATGGTCCTGTTTATGTGTGTACTTCGTGCCATCAAACATGGTTTCGACACTCAGTTGTTGAATTTTCTAACATGTTCCATAAAAACAATCTGGTTCAGAAATGTGCCACTGGTTATACGTCTCGACACGGCAAGGAATGGATGTGCAAGACATGCGATTCAAATTTAAAAAACAATAAAATGCCCTGCCTTGCAAAAGCAAATAAAGTGTTCTTCCCAGCAAAGCCAGAAGAGCTTAACTTGCATCAGCTTGAAGAACGTTTGATAGCTTTAAGAATTCCGTTCATGCAAATACGTGAACTTCCAAGAGGCGGCCAACTTAGCATCCATGGAAATGTTGTAAATGTTCCGGTCGACATACAGCCTACCATTAAAGCATTGCCACGGACATTTGAGGAAACCACAGTTGCAGTAAAACTAAAAAGAAAACTAGAATACAGAAAAGTTGAAGTTACAGAAAACGTTCGCCCTAACCATGTGCTTGCAGCATTACACTGGTTACTTAAGAATAGTGAACTGTACAAAAGCTCCGGTGTTCTATTTGACGAAGCATGGTTTGATGACATGGAAAAGGGTGCAAGCAGTATCGCAAAAAACTTCTTCGATAACTGTGCCCCTGAAAATTTTGATGATGACGAAGCAAGTGACGATTCAGATGGATTCAGTGAAATTGATGCTTCTGAGAGAATTATGGGAAATGCAGATACACTGGTAGATCCTATTTGTCCACAGAATGACACAACATACACTTTTGCACCAGGTGAAGGTCAAATACCTCTTAGTCTGTACAAAGACCCCAATGCTGAAGAGTTGTCATTTCCAACAATTTATTGTGGTCAAGCAAGAACCAAAAACAGTGAAAGAGAAGTTAAAGTGCATTATAGTGATTTGGCAAAATGGGAACTGAGACATGTCGACAGAAGAGCAGCGAACTCTGTACCAAATATTTTCTTTAAAATGAAAAAAATACAAGCAAAACAGATATCTGATAAAGTAAACCTTTCAATCAGAAGATGTAAAAGAAAAAAAAATCTCATCACAGCTGCTGACGCATTGAGCTCATCTACAATGGACAAACTGGTGAACCTTGATGAAGGATTTTACATTTTCCGATCGTTGCGCAATTCTCCACCTTACTTGGAGAAAAGAAAAAAAGACGTTTTTGCAATGATCAGACAACTTGGACTACCGACTTGGTTTGGTTCTCTATCTGCTGGCGATACTAGATGGAAAGACCTGTTAAGAATCCTTGGTGAGCTGAATGATGGCGTCACTTACACAACAGACCAGTTGAAGAATATGACATGGAAAGACAAAACAAGACTTGTACAACAAGACCCAGTCACATGTGCGAGACACTTTGACAACCGTGTTCTTCAGTTTATCAACACAGTGCTGAAGTCTGATCATGCTCCTCTTGGTGAACTTGATGATTACTTTTACCGGGTTGAATTTCAACACCGAGGTTCTCCTCATATACACATGCTGATGTGGGTCAAAAACTCGCCAAAGTACAAGTCATCATCAGAAACAGAGATTGTAGAGTTTGTGAACAAATATATCAGTTGTAGTGGAAATGTACCAGACTATCTCAAATCCCTCGTTGATATACAAACTCATAAACATTCCAAAACGTGCAGAAAGAAAGGAAAAGCTGAATGTAGGTTTGGTTTCCCATTACCTCCTTTGCCAAAAACTATGGTCTTAGAACCACTTGATGAAGATCATTCTGATTTGAAAAAAAAGTATGCTAAAATTCAACTAAAGCTGAATGAGCTAAAAGGTGCAGAACACATGTCATTCAAAGAGTTTTTGAATGAAATCCATATGACACAAGAAGAGTACATTCTTTGCATAAGATCTTCGTTGAAGGCACCTAAACTCTTCCTGAAAAGGAAAGTGTGTGAAACTAGAATCAATCCATATATGATATCACTACTAGAAACCTGGAATGCTAATCATGACTTACAATATGTAGTGGATCCATATGCATGTGCTGTCTACATAGTGTCCTATATCGGCAAATCACAAAGAGGCATGAGTATGTTGCTTGATGAAGCATGCAAGGAAGCAAGAAAGGGCAATATGGATATCAAGCATCAAGTTCGTCACATGGGCAACAAGTTCTTGAACAGTGTTGAAGTTAGTGCTCAAGAGGCAGCATATCTTGTATTACAACTTCCTCTAACCAAAGCCTCCAGAGATGTTGTTTTCATCAACACATCTGAATCCAACGATAGAACCTATTTGCTCAAACAACAAAGATGCATTGGAAGAGTTGCCACCTGACTCCACAGACATTGAAGCAGACAATGTTGTCAAGCGATATTCAAAGCGACCAAAACAACTGCAAAACATGTGCTTAGCGGACTACGTGTCTAAACTAGATATAAAATACCCAAAGCAGAAAAGAGGTGATGATGAAGTCAATGATGACGAAAATGTGCAACTCACTGATAGTGATGATGACGACACAGAAACACCAACGGAAAACTGGACAAGAATTGAACTGACTAATGGGATTATCATTAAACAAAGAAAAAACAAAAAGGTCATTCGATACGTGAGGTATAATATCAAAACAGATAGTGAAAACCATTTTCGTGAGAAATTACTGCTGTTTCTTCCCTGGAGACATGAAAACGTTGATTTACTTGGAAGACATGAAACCTTCGAAGATCACTATCATCAGGTGAAGGGAATTGTCGACTTGAAATGTTCTGAATATGAGCACCATGTTCAAGAACTTGATGATGCTTTATTGCGTGCTGAAGAAGATATGTCAGAACAATTTGATAAACTGGCACCTCAGGCACAACAAATCAATGAGGAAGATAAGGAATCTGGAACTACAAACAGTAACCAGTTCATATATTACAAAACCCAAGCTGCTGTTCATGAACACTATGACATTGGCATAGATCTAGGTGTACCAGTGCAGACTGGTGGTTTGCGTGAACAAACATCTTCATTCCTTTCCAATACTGAATTCCTAAATCTTGTCAGAAGATTGAACAGAGAACAAAGAGAATTTTTCACTCATGCACTACACTGGATCAAGACAAAAGATGAACCATTGTATGCATTTTTGACTGGCGGAGCAGGAGTAGGAAAATCTGTTGTTATTAAAGCCCTTGAACAAGCCTTAAGACGATTCCTTTGTTCAGGAGAAGGTGAAAATCCAGATAATTGTAACGTTCTTCTTTGTGCACCAACTGGCAAGGCAGCTCACAATATCAATGGTACCACAATCCACGCTGCTTTCAAAATACTTCCAAACCGCAGTTTTGATACATATACAGTAGATTCCGATACATTAAACACACTCCGGGTTAAATACAGAAACCTCTCTGTTGTCATCATTGATGAAGTATCCATGGTTGGAAACAAGATGCTTTCTATACTGAATCAATGTTTGCAAAGAATCAAAGGAAATTCTCTGCAGCTTTTTGGAGGTGTAAGTGTTATCCTCATTGGTGATATGTATCAGTTAAAACCAGTCTAGGACAGATGGATATTCCAAGACCTACATGCAAATATGGGACCTCTCGCTACAAACATCTGGAAGTCGTTGTTTACAGTTCATGAATTGACAGAAATCATGCGACAAAAGGACGACAAAGATTTTGCAGAACTTCTCAACAGAATGCGGACTATGGAGTCAGATAAATTGTCAGATGGAGACATTGCAACACTGAAATCAAGAATGTTGACACCGGAGGATAAACACTATCCACAGAATGCTCCCCACCTGTACACAACTAATAAACAAGTTGACAATTTCAACACTGACATGTTTGATAGATCTGCTGGTGTTAAAGTACAAATACCTTCCCTCGATACAGTCAATGGTGACTTTTCAAAATCTGTCAAAGAAAGACTTGTCCAGGCGCTTCCTTGTGATGTTAGCAAAACAGCAGGATTGATGACAATTGTACCAGTTGCAGTAGGTATGGTTTATGAAGTAACTGCAAACTTGAACATAGAAGATGGACTTGTCAATGGAGCATGCTGTGTTGTAAAGCACATTGAATACAAACAGGCCAACACTGATAGACCTAGCGTTGTTTGGGTGCAGTTCGAAGATGACAAAACTGGTGTAGAAACAAGAAGGACATATAAGCATTTGCAAACAGCTGACGTATTATATAGCTGGACCCCTATTTTTGATACACAACAAACATTTTTATATAACAAGAAAACATACATCCGCATTCAGTTTCCTTTAAGACCAGCTGCTGCAAAAACAATTCACAAATCTCAAGGTTGCACATTGCAAAATGTTGTATTTGACATGACCAGTTCCAGAAAACAATCACACATGCATTATGTTGCCTTTAGCAGAGTCAGAAAATTGTCTGATTTGCACATACTGAATCTCAATGTCGAGAAAATGTCCGTCGATCCTGCTGTCAGAGATGAGATGACACGGATGTACAAAGATGCAAAGTTACAGTTATGTTACACACCTCCTTATCATCTTCCACCACAGAAACTCAAAGTAGCTTTTCTGAATGTAAGGTCATTAGTTCTGCATCATAGAGATATGCAAAATGACCCAAACATCATAAATCATGATGTTATTTTGTGTGCAAAAACAAAATTGAAACCATCTATATCTGATGCTAGCTTGTCACTTGAGGCATTCAATATAGAAAGAAATGACCAAAAACATACGACCACTCCTCATCACGGGCTAGTCATGTACTCAGGAAATAACATACAATTACATGATGTACAGTCATTCTCTTCTTTTGACTTTGAATGCCTTTCAGCAAAAGTTGCAAAAAACACACAGAGTTTACAAGTCATAGCAGTTTATAAATCACCCAAATGTCCATATTCAAAGCTTAAATCCGAAATACAAGCGCATGTGTTTTCTGTTTTAGATTTTGACAAACCTTATGTCGTTCTTGGTGATTTCAATATCAATATATCGGAAAATAATGATTTTGAAAACTGGATGAATGAAACATTTCATTGTAGACAGATTATACACTCTGCAACAACAGACAACAACTCCACACTTGATCTCATATTTACTAATGTATCAAACCTTGAGTCAAGCTACATTGAATGTTGTTGGACTGATCACAAACTTGTCTATTGTGCGCTTTGATCAATCACAATATCCGAAAAATAGTTTCAGAATGAAACCAGGAACAAAACGAATCTGAGCCTAGTGGCAGAGGGTGGGAGGTGAGGGTAGGATAAAGCTGTGTCAACAATTTCTGCCACTAGGACGAAAGGGTCTTCAAATAACATCCTGCCCTTCAACTACATATTTGATTTTTATTTTTTATTTTTTTTTACTAAAATTCACTGTAGTTAACCCCCTTGCCCATCACCACAACTGATTTAATATGCTTTATTGATGTGTTTATATTTTATATCAGAGACTTAAAGGGACAATTCAGTTTAAGGAACATTAAAATTTGCTCATATATCTGTTCTTCTTAAATATGCTAGATAAGCCCACTGTTGCAGTCTAGAACTACTCGAATCGCTCATAAAAAGTATGTTTACCTTATTAGGTAAAGCCTCCTTTCTAAAAAACTATTTCATCAACTACTCGGTAGTTATCTATTTGATTTGTTTCACTTAGGTAACATTGGGTCATGTGTGGATGTAGTAATTGTTTAATTGCTATACCATTTGGAATTTCATCAGTATTAATTATAATACTTAACAATGACACTGAATTGGTCAATGTTTTTTTTTTATTTATATTTTATAAGGAATACAGAACAATTCATTTATGCCATATTTTGCTTTGTGATTATGTAACACAATTAGCGCCACTGAATTGTGCCTTTAATTTGGTGAACAATGTTGTCACAATAATTGGTTATAAAACTTCTTCATATTTTTTAATTATGAAAGGTGCAGTTAAGTGTTGTAATAATATGACTTGGAATATAACACAATGAACTACTCTTTGATATAATATGACGCCAGCAAGTTGACAAGACAGATGTGACATTGCATTGCAAAGAAGATAATTGTGTTGTGATATTTTTGAGTAGATTATCAGTAAACTCAGAAATCATCTGATTTGAGGAATTTTCCTACAACATCTTGATTTGTGAACATAATAGGAGTATTTATTTAGTGAAATACTGTATTTCATTTCATGTTCATCAAGTACTGTTTGTTACAATGTAATTTTATATGTTATTCACTACTATAAAGTGTGTACTACATCTGTTTCTTTAGGAACATATAACATAAATTACTTCTTTGACCCCTTATGATTTTACAGAAATGTAGTTATAGAATATATAGTCAGATTATTATGTATGGTTTCGTAATACAATATAGTATGTACTTAATGTCATTATCTGAAATACAAAATTCAACTTTATATATTTTGTTAAGTGCCATAACTTGTGCCATATGTATTCCTGATAAGGCTTTGACGTTGTCACATTAATATGTGTATGTGGGTGTGTGTGTATAATAATGTATAATGATGGGCACATGCACTACCCATGGCATGGTTTTAAACTACAATACATGTGTAATTATACTCTAATGCTGCCAAAATAATGATTGAATGATACATATATTAATCTTTATAATACAAAAGTCTGATTATTATGTCAATGATTGATATATTAATCAATATAATAGTAAAGTCTGATTTGCATGTCACTGATGGACATATTAATCTATATAATACACACGTTTGTTTTCTTTGTATATCACCATTCTGCTTGAAATGCTACATAAGTACTATTCTAAGACTTCATCATAAAATGAGGTTATTCCTTTAATGTTTTGAACAAAGTCGCATATAAAGTTTATATCTACAATAATTATTTAGTTCACTCACTATTGTTATTTTTACTTGTCCATTGTGGATAAAGTTTCAAAATATTAAAATATTGAGGACATAATTTGACCTTGAACAAGTTTGTGAAGTTTACATGTAAATAGATGATACTCTTTTAGCTCAAGACTATACCTCTATGTCATCAATCATGATTTTAGAGATACATGTATTTGGATAAAAAAAGCAATTTTCTTACTAAATGTACCTTGTTAATTTTTTCTCTGCTAAACATTTCAATTTTAATTACTTTGTATCTTGACATCAATTTATCTGTTGATATTAAAATATATCTGATATTGCATGTTATAGAAACATATGGCTTGAAATTGCTTTTTAAAGAAAAATAACATTTTTGCTTCACGCAATACAATCTAAAACTATTTTATGAACAGTGAAAATATAGCAGCTTGACCAAAGATTTAAAAAACTTGGTTTTAAGTTATTCTGCTGGTAAGTATTCAAGAAAATGAAGTCCCTGGCATGGTATGAAAATACTTGTAAACTTCTTTTCTTAAGAAATAAGACAATACCAAGAACCTTAGTTTGAACAAAATTATAGCTTTAGAAAAGCTGAACGTCACTGCTATGTCACTTTCTTTAAATGTATGTCAAGATCATGTTACATATAACATAAAACTGATCACTGCGAATGTGTTCACCCATGAAACGCAATTTTTCACTTCAAAAAAGATATTTCACATAAGATAGTCCAGCTTAGCACAAGTACCTGATGGCAGATGCCTTATTTCAAATTGTCATGGTACTTTGATATCTTCGCCATTGAAAATGTTTAAATATCAACTTTCAGATGAATAAACAACTTCATTAACATGGGCCAATTTTCTACATACGTAATATGTACACTCAAGGACGATTATTTGTATTTATTTGTGTTTATTTTAATATATGCATATATTTATGCTTGTAATTGCCTCATATCCTATTCTTATATTTGAATATTTAAATGTCCAAATGAAACACAGATACACTTGTATATCTGTGTTTCTCATCAACTTCATATAATAAATGTAATTTCTGATAAAGCATGTTATTCTTGTGTTTTGTGATAGTGCACATCATAAGAATTAAGCAAATTAAAGGCACACTTCCTTTTCTGAGAAAAATATAAAGGTTTTCTTAAAACATTAATAACATAAGAAAATCCATATCGATAGCCTAATATGAGGTATCAACACAAAACATATGCAAGATTCCCTGCGTAATATATGATAAGTGTGGAGATTCATTTCGCCGTTTTGCCATCTGGCGCAGTAATATTCAACTAACATGCACTATTTAGAACAACGGCAGGAAAATTAAGACAACCTGCGTTATGAACATTAACATTTAATTTATTTGAATTATATTGTTGACAGGGCGATCATAAGTGTACTATTAACGATAAGTGAATAACTTTTGCTACTCTACAAAATTATTGATCTCATTTTGTATTCCCATTTCAAAAATTAAAAGCCGTTTCGGAAACGTACTGGGCCTTTCAGCGCTTTTAAAGTTCACTTTATAAAGCACACATGGGAACTTGATACAAATTTCAAAACACACTCCATAGTGTATGTGTTTGCTACCTTGAAGATAATCTTGGATTTTGATAGCTGAAATTTGTTATTGCTATTTCTCAGAAAGTACTGAAGGAATCCTCAAATTTCACATGTACATTCCCCTAGGGCCCAATGTGTGGATATTACCACGAGCCCTCCAACTCTAGGATGCAGTTTTCAATCCCATGTGGAGCAGTTACCAGGTAATGACTGCTGATCGGTCGTTTTTCTCATGATCCTCTAATTTCCTTTCACCAACAAACCTTGCTTGTCCTTACATGACCCTGGCTGTTAATAGTACGTTTAACTTAGAAAACCCAAACATCTTGCTTAACATCTACTAGCTGCAAATCATCTACAATATGTGGCAAGTCAAATTCTTCATCTTACAGAATACAGAACCAGACAATCACACCCATTCACATTTAGACACATAGCTGCAACCAAAAACATATTCAAACATTCATTTTCCCCACACACAATTAAAAGGACAATTCACTCTCAGAGTATATTAAAATTTGAATATATATTGGAAAAAATCAGTTCTAATACAAATTTGACTGGTTGGTTTTACTATGATATGCCAGGAAAGTCCACTGTAGTGAAATGTATGTGAAATGTTCAAACTCGCTTACTTTCCGCCATTATATATATATACACACATAGTGGTCGGATGTCTTGTATGCCAAACCCTGACCCTTGCCAGTGTTTTGGAATTTCTTCTTCTTCCAATTTTAGAGTCAGACCCAAGAGTTGAGTACATTTGACTCTGCGAGGTGGCATGAAATTTAATATTGCAATTGGTTACATGATTTTATATATATATATATATATATATATGATAAAAACTTCTTCTGTTATGGGTGGTAATAATTGGCAAGGGCAGTCTGAAGGACTTCAAGTCTGTTATACTTGCTACTGAAGATGGTAGGGAGTTCCAGTAATTTCATATCCCAAAAACAGGATTGGAGACCTAAACCTCACTCCCTAAACTCTACCATATTTTTATCTTATACCTATAAACTTAAAAAAAAATAATAACCTGCACCTTCACAATCACTGTATATAACATTACTTTTTTTCAAAATCTAACCTATGCACGCCGCTGCCAATCCACACAATATAGGCTAATCATCAACATGGATGAATTTGTAACACCACATTCGTTCTAAACACCTACATGCATATGTGAAATTTCAGCAAATTTACCTATTTGCTTGGTTGAGCTTCGTAAATCCCAGAATCTTGACTTTCTGTCATATATAGTATAAATATATAAAATAATACCCCTTTATTCAGTATAAGCTTATAGTAATATTATCATTGACAAAACGTCAACCTCCTGTGCTTTCGCTTTACACAAAAAGTGATCGATCGCAAAGATCATAATAAGAGCGCAATAATTGAACCACAACTGTAGGTGTAAGCTTACTAACATCCAAAAATTAAAGATGCTTAATGACTCTGTTACATTAAGTTTCCTGCATACTAACTTTCCTGCTCTCTCGACTTACTGGCAAAGCAAAAACAATCGGAACATAACGTACGACAGTTAAATCCGAGAAGTTCCGAGTAAACCAGAAACTGTATTCCGAATGGTCGTGTTATCATCCGGGTTCTTTGCACGTTTCCCGCGAGAAAAAAATTCAGAACAATTCACACTCGGGAAAATTCACTTGTGAAAATGGCAACAAAACGGAAACTGAGCGACCTCGAAGACACACAGGGCTCATGTACGGGATATATACACAATCTTTCGCCTATTAAAAGAAGCAAGGCAAACAATCCGTACTTTGAAGGAACCATACAGACAGCTGACCGTCAGTATCAACGCCTGGTTTGCTTTGATGTTGCGAAACATGGAACGTTACAAGGTGCAGCTACAGCAAAAACTCCTCTGAAGCTATCAAACATCAAGCAATCACCTAGCCGCTCGGATGCGACCAAATCTGATGTTGTAATAAATCAGTCTTCAACACTTGAATTGAAAATACGCAAATTAGACTTCGACCACCTTGCCATGAAGACAGAAACTACGGGAACCACACCGATGTTGATTAAAACGATCGTCGATCAGATTCCAGAATACAATAAGGTAACTCTTACGCATACATAGACTTGCCACCGATCCTTAATGAATGTTAATTACTAATGCTTTTTGTCAAACAAGGGACACAAAATCTAGTGCTAGAACTCGGATGACAAACTCTGTCAAAACCTGGGTAACTTAAGTAAATCTGGTGTCCAATTATGCACAATAGTCCTGTATTTGAAGGATAAATTTGTTGCGCAAATGCAGGATTTTGTGAAATGAAAATGAATCTAACGCATATGGTGAATTTGTTTTGAAAATTTGTATCAAAAAAGGACGTCATAATTTTTAGATAGCCATATTGTAGTTTTTATTGTTTAATAAAACATAAAAAAGTCTTCATTCGTGAGTAGGAATCATTACCGATTGAAGACTATGATTTTCGTTGTCTGAACCATTAAATTCTATTATTTCACCTTGTCAAACAAGTGACAATATAGGTGCTTTCCATTTACTAAGGTGTATAGCCATTAAGGAAATTTTGTACAAATGTCACGGTTGATTGAATTTTACATGTGTTCTATTTTTAGCCCATAATAGGCAATACAGCTGATTTTGTTTGTGACTTCCACAAACATTTAGATAATGACATTTATTTCCATTTGAATAATAACGCGGAAAATATGTATTTATGATGTTGCCTTGTAAAAAATATTATGCACTTTTTTGATAAACATGCTTAAAACAACTTCAACCGTTTTCATTTCACAGAATCATACGACCATATACAAGAGTGTCCCCAACCTGTCTAACGCATTTATAACTAACAAATGTTTTATAAGTTACTTACATGAAGTTTTTTTTTTTACTTTTTCTCAACTTAAGACATTTTAAGACCAGGACTCCTGATAAATTTTATTTGGTGTGGCCTAAAAGCAATGAAATTTTGAATTTATATCCAGCCCATTTCTGCGCCAAGTGAATCTTGTCTCGATTGCTAGAAGTTAGACACCACATGATCAAAAGTGTCTTGTCGATACCCCTAACATTGCTGGTGTAAATATATATGAATTTATTCACAATTTGGCAGTTGGCCTCCTGTTAAATAAAACACCTTCAGTGATAAATCTACGTGCGCATCCCGAGTCCTGGACTCACAGAATTTTAAAAGGACCCATGAAATTTCTGGGAATGGGTATCTATAACACTATATATATATATATATATGGGACCCATTGTTTTCACAAAAACCATTGAAAAGGACCCACGAAAAATAATCGTACATTGAACACTGACCTTCCAGCTATCATATCATACTCAGTACTGAATATTATATTACATTCAATTGAAAACAATTCTCAATATCTACATATTTATATCAAACTCCATTTAACTCTAATAATTATACACATCATTCTGATTCACAGGTTGCTGTTGTAGCAAAAGTTGCTTCTGTGGGTGAACCTACGAAACAAGAGGTACGCGGTGCACAGATGACAAAGCAAGACATTATCATTGCTGATAACACAGGCTTCATCAATCTCACTGTGTGGAACAACCTGATTCATAAATTATTGGAAAACAATAGTTACAAACTTACTAATCTGACAACCAGAAACTTCAATAGCACCAAAACCCTGACCACAACTCTGGCCACCACCATTGAAGAATTAAAAGAAGTGCCCGATGAGTTGCAAAACGTTGTAAACATTGACATCACCTTAACCCCAGTTTCCCTAACAATTGAGGGGGAAATTTCACAAGTTATGATATCTCCTTCGAAAATGTGCATGTCGTGCAAGAAGAAAGTAGGGGATCAACTGTTCAATGAAAACTCAACCTTCTTTAGGTGCTGCTTCTGTAACATGAAACAGAAAGCTTCAAGCATGAAGACATCCATGAGTGGAACATTGAATGTAACTACAGCAGATGACAAAACACACAAATTGGCAATATTTAATAATGTCTTGACTGCATTTTTAACAGAGATGGACAGAACAGACCTCCTCAACAATTCTAATTCATTAGAAGAGTTCCTCTTGGAACTGGACTCAGTGTCCATCACCTATGGAAAAGACAATGTTGTCCAGAAAATGAACATATGACATGTTAGCTAATTATATAGCTATGCCACACAACCTTACCTTGACACAACTGACCAACCGTTTACTTTAAAATCAAAAACATTTCTTCTTTATGGAGCTGTACTGTGTCTATGCATGATCAATGTTCCTTTTACATTCAATAGTCCCATATAGCATTTCTCTTGGCTGGGAAAGTAGGCCTTTGATGTCAAATATGCTTTGAAGTTCATGATATTTTCTCGTATATGCAGATATTTTCCTACAAAAAAAATCCAAGGTCCAATATGTATGCAGGATCCATCCCCCTAAAAATTCTCATAAATTTCCAAATTGCTACTGAATATTCCCATATTCATGTGATAAATTTTCCTAAGTCAATATTGGAATAAAGTAATTTTGAATAGAATATAATAATTACATGAACAGCAACTTGTCTTTGATGAACTACACATCAGAATGGATGTCAATGCAGAAAAAATGAAATATGAATGCATCTTAACATTTATATTATCTTTCCCACTTGACAATTTTGCTGCTTAGGCATTTCCAAATTCATTGACTCTAGACTCGCACAAAAATATGTACAAATGTCTGTGTATATGAGAGGATAGACCTGTGATATTTTGATATTTGTTTTTTATATCATTTTAGTTTTTATTTTTTACTTTTAACATATATTCTGTAAATGGTTATGTGCAGCCACTTCAATAAACTTAAATCCTAAAATGTACTCTTGATGCCAAAGAGATGCTTTGAATATGTTCAAGGTTTTTTTAGCCCACCATCATCAGATGGTGGGCTATTCAAATCGCCTTTCGTCCGTGGTCCGTCGTCCGTCCGTCCTTCCGTCCGTCCGTCCGTCCTTCCGTCCGTCCGTCCGTCCGTTAACAATTCTTGTTACCGCTATTTCTCAGAAAGTACAGAAGGGAGCTTTCTCAAATTTCACATGTAGGTTCCCCTAGGGCCCTAGTTGTGCATATTGCATTTTGGGACCAATCGGTCAACAAGATGGCCGACTGGCGGCCATCTTGGATTTTGATAGTTAAAGTTTGTTACCGCTATTTCTCAGAAAGTTTTGAAGGGATCTTTCTCAAATTTCACATGTAGGTTCCCCTAGGGCCCTAGTTGTGCATATTGCATTTTGGGACCAATCGGTCAACAAGATGGCCGACTGGCGGCCATCTTGGATTTTGATAGTTAAAGTTTGTTACCGCTATTTCTCAGAAAGTACTGAAGGGATCTTTCTCAAATTTCACATGTAGGTTCCCCTAGGGCCCTAGTTGTGCATATTGCATTTTGGGACCAATCGGTCAACAAGATGGCCGACTGGCAACCATCTTGGATTTTGATAGTTAAAGTTTGTTACCGCTATTTCTCAGAAAGTTTTGAAGGGATCTTTCTCAAATTTCATATGTTGGTTCTCCTAGGGCCCTAGTTGTGCATATTGCATTTTGGGACCAATCGGTCAACAAGATGGCCGACTGGCGGCCATCTTGGATTTTGATAGTTAAAGTTTGTTACCGCTATTTCTCAGAAAGTACTGAAGGGATCTGTCTCAAATTTCACATGTAGGTTCCCCTAGGGCCCTAGTTGTGCATATTGCATTTTGGGACCAATCGGTCAACAAGATGGCCGACTGGCGGCCATCTTGGATTTTGATAGTTAAAGTTTGTTACCGCTATTTCTCAGAAAGTTTTGAAGGGATCTTTCTCAAATTTCATATGTTGGTTCTCCTAGGGCCCTTGTTGTGCATATTGCATTTTGGGACCAATCGGTCAACAAGATGGCCGACTGGCGGCCATCTTGGATTTTGATAGTTAAAGTTTGTTACCGCTATTTCTCAGAAAGTTTTGAAGGGATCTTTCTCAAATTTCATATGTTGGTTCTCCTAGGGCCCTAGTTGTGCATATTGCATTTTGGGACCAATCGGTCAACAAAATGGTCGACTGGCGGCCATCTTGGATTTTGATAGTTAAAGTTTGTTACCGCTATTTCTCAGAAAGTTATGAAGGGATCTTTCTCAAATTTCATATGTTGGTTCTCCTAGGGCCCTAGTTGTGCATATTGCATTTTGGGACAGATCGGTCAACAAGATGGCCGACTGGCAGCCATCTTGGATTTTGATAGTTAAAGTTTGTTACCGCTATTTCTCAGAAAGTACTGAAGGGATCTCTCTCAAATTTCATATGCATGTTCCCCTTGAACCCTAGTTGTGCATATTGCATTTTGGGAGTGATCGGTCAACAAGATAGCCGACTGGCGGCCATCTTGGATTTTGATAGTTAAAGTTTGTTAACACTATTTCCCAGAAAGTACTGAAGGAATCTTTCTCAAATTTTATATGTAGGTTCTCCTACGACCCTAGTTGTGCATATTGCATTTTGGGACAGATCGGTCAGCAAGATGATCAACAGGAAGCCATCTTGAATTTTGATAATTGAAGTTTGTTACTGCTACATATCTCAGAAAGTACTGAAAAGATCTTTCTCAAGGTTCATATATAGTATGTAGTAAAAGTTTGAAAAGCAGGGAAAAGATCCCTCTTTCTGTTGTCAGACATAGATCATTCTTTGGTGGGCGCCAAGATCCCTCTGGGATCTCTTGTTTTTTCTGATATGTGAAAATTTACCTCTTGTTATCGCAATATTACTTCATAGTTTTGTTGTAGTTTAGTTCATATCTTTTAAGATAAAATCATTCCGTCAATGGTTGTAACATTTCTCCCAGCTGCGAAAATTAAATGTGCCTTTGATCAATATGTCCAGGAATATTTTCTTATATATGGCAAAATTTACTTCTGATATTGTTAGTTAATAATGTAATTGTAGTTTTAGTTTATTTCTTTTAAGAGAAATTCATTATGTCAATGGTTGTACGCAATCACATTTCTCCCCGCTGGGAAAATGTGCCTTTGATGCTAAAGATGTTTATTAACTTCAAGAATATTTTCTCGTATATGGGAAAATTTATTTCTGATATTTTTAGTTCATTACATAATTGTAGTTTTAGTTTATTTCTTTTAAGAGAAATTCATTATGTCAATGATATGGTTGTACGCAATCACATTTCTCCCCGCTGGGAAAATGTGCCTTTGATGCTAAAGATGTTTATTAACTTCAAGAATATTTTCTTGTATATGGGAAAATTTACTTCTGATATTGTTAGTTCATTACGTAATTGTAGTTTTAGTTTATTTCTTTTAAGAGAAATTCATTATGTCAATGGTTGTACGCAATCACATTTCTCCCCGCTGGGAAAATGTGCCTTTGATGCTAAAGATGTTTATTAACTTCAAGAATATTTTCTTGTATATGGGAAAATTTACTTCTGATTTTGTTAGTTCATTACGTAATTGTAGTTTTAGTTTATTTCTTTTAAGAGAAATTCATTATGTCAATGGTTGTACGCAATCACATTTCTCCCCGCTGGGAAAATGTGCCTTTGATGCCAAAGATGTTTATTAACTTCAAGAATATTTTCTTGTAGATAGGAAAATTTACTTCTGATATTGTTAGTTCATTACGTAATTGTAGTTTTAGTTTATTTCTTTTAAGAGAAATTCATTTCTTCATTTCTCCTCGCTGGGAAAATGTGCCTTTGATACTAGATGTTTTTAAACTTAAGAATATTTTCTTGTATGTTGGAAAATAACCTGTGATATTGTCACTTCAGTGAAAACTTTTTCCTGGGTAGAAATTTGCTCTTGATGCCAAAGCTTTTAAGATCACGAATATTATTTTTCAATATGGAAAAATTTACCTATGATATCATTCATATTAGTTTATTATTTTGTTATAGTTTAGTTTAATTCTTTTAACATCAATCTCTTGTAACATTTCTCTCAGCTGGGAAAATATGCCTTTGTTGAAATTCACGAATACTCTCTTCTATGTAACAAAATTCACCCGTGATATTCGTAGTTCATTATTATCCCCCGCTTTCCCGAAACAGGATATATTCATTTGAATTTGTCCGTCTGTCTGTAACACTTCATTTCCATGCAATAACAGTAACAAATGTAAACCGATTTCATGGATCATTGACCTTATTTACCAGAGTTATCGCCCTTTGAATTATTAAAAAAGTCATTTTCTGCCATTTCCCTGCAATAAATGCAACAAATGTAAACTGATTTTCTTCAAACTTAGTAGTAGCAATGTTAAATGCCTTAAGGACTCTACCAAGTTAGATTGCAAATTTCAATGGACCTTACTTAGCGAAATTATGGCCCTTTGTATAAATAAAAAAGTCAGTTTCTGCCACTTCCGTACAATAACTGTAATAAATATTAACTATTTTCTTCAAACTTGGTAACACTTTCGATCAAGTCTTGCAACGGATGTTATTTATCAGAGGTCTGGTCCTTTAATATAAAACAAATGATATTTTTCTGCAATATCTGTGTAATAACTAACAAATGTTAAACTAATATTGTTAAACTTTGTAAAAACTTAAATGCCTTTAATAAGTGCTTAGCAAAATTTGATCGCCACTTTTCGCAAATCTTAATTAGCAGAGTTGTGGCCCTTTGATTTAATAAAAAAAAGTCATTTTCTGCCACTTCCTTACAATAACTAAAATAAATATTAACCAACTTCCTTCAAAATTTGTAACTAAGTTAAATGACTTAAGGGCTCAGCCAAGTTCGATCGCCACTTGTAACAAACCTTATTTAGCAGAGTTATGGCCCTTTGATTTATTTTTTCCTGTTTCAACCAAGTTTAAACCTAACCTCAATAATGTTTACCTACAATATGTCCTGAAAGCGAAATATGGAAATCCCACGAATTTGATTGTTTAATTGTACTTTTAGATTTTTAACTTCAGGAAAATTTCCTTGTATGTGGACAAATTAACCTGTGATATTGTCACTTCAGTCAAAGTTATACCTTGGTGGAAACATGTGCCCTTGATACCAAACAGATGCTTTGAATAAGTTCAAGAATATTTTTTCCTATATGACAAAATTTACCTATAATATTTTATATCAGTTCATTATTTTGTTATATTACTTTAATTCTTTTAAGATACATTCACTCTATCAATGGTTGTGCGCAATCACTATTAATATTTCTCTCTGCTGATAAAATGTGCCTTTGATGCTAAAGACATTTTTGAAGTTCAAATATACTTAGTGCTATGTGAGAAGATTTACCTTCGATGCTGTAAGTTCATTTTTTAATTGTAGTTTTAGTTTATAAAATCATTCTGTCATTCGTACTCAAATCCACTTGTGCCATTTCTCACACCTGGGAACATATGCCCAAAAATTACGTCAACAATATATTTAGTTCAATTAAGCATATTTCTCCAAAGTATACAAATTTACCTGCAATATTATTACTTTATCAGTATTTCACTGTTGTTAACTTGTTAACATGTTTTGATAAAAAATCATTTTTCAATTGTTTCAGATACAAGGTATACTATAAGCCCCAAAATATTTTTTCGTAGATGATCTGGTGTGTTGTTTGTTCATTATTTCATTCATTCTCAAATAATTTTATAGTATATCTGACTGTAATAAAACAATTTAATTGAATATAGTGCATCTATTTGTTGTATTTTTCAACTTTACCATCATCAGATGGTTGATTATTCAAATTGCTTTTCATCCATGATCCGCTGTCGGTCAGTCCTTCCTTCCATTCTGCCTTCTGTAACATTTCTTGTTACTGCTATTTCTCAAAAAGGGCTGAAGAAATATTTTCTCAACTTTCATATTTCCCTAGGACACTAGTTGTGCATATTACAGTTTAAAACTCATCAGTCAACAAGATGGCCACCACGCAACTATCTTAGATTTTGATAGTTAAAGTTTGTTACCGCTATTTCTCAGAAAGTACTGAAAAGATCGGTCTCAAATTTCATATGCATATTTCCCTACGGTCCTACTTATGCATATTGCATTTGGGACCAATCGCTTAACAAAATGGCCGACCGGGCGCCATCTTGGATTTTGGTAACTTGTTCTTATTGTAAGAATCGTTATGATAATAACTAAAAAAATAAAACCAGGTGAGCGATACAGGCCCTCTGGGCCTCTTGTTTGAAGTTGGCCCTGACCAAACTTCAAGCATCTGGGTACACTTATTTGGATTTCCGGTATCATTTGAAGTTTTACAATAACCTAGGATACCCTGACATCACGTGATCTTGCTGTAAACAAAACAAAATCAGTTCAATCACTCTCCTCTCAAATCATCATTTTGGACACTTAGCGTTACTGAACTAGTCTAGCCTTAATGTTAATTTGGAAATGACCGTGAAGGCCCTTTGGGCCTCTTGTTACATACCGTATTCGCAATATTCGTTGTAATAAGCGTCCAGGGCACTAAAAATATTAAAAATAATTGGGGCGCTTATTAGGGTATCAAAATTTAAGTTCGATATAAAAAATCTGTAAAAAAAATCGCCATATTATACACTTTCGGTACTCATGACACATTAATCTTTCAAAGTAAAAATGTGTTTTTTCCTCTGAGATACTTTATTACGTCATGATTTACATAAGAAACACTCGCAAGTTCATGTAATATGGGATACAATGACGATGCTATAAGCATCATAAACATGTATAACATCATTAAATCCATGAGATGGGGCTTCTAAATAACTTCAATACTTTTCCTGAAGATGGGAGGGGGCGCTAACTACGGCCAATACAGTATTTTATCTGCACCTTTTTTCTTAAAAGGGATGCTTTCGTGTGGATAAAAAGCGGTATATGCATTGATTTTATATGTGTAATAATGGCTGTTTAATTTACTTTCAGAACCCCCTCGTAGTCCACCAGGCTCTTCCATGCGTCTGTCACCTCCCCACATGCAGGAAGTGATATCACCTTTGAAATGATTGTTGATCATGCTGCACGTTCTTCCAGATGTGAAATTTCTCCCTCAAGATATGATAGTTCTCCATCCAGATGTGACATATTTCTCCATCAAGATGTGAAATTTCTCCGTCAAGATATGATAGTTCTCGATCCATTTAAATGGATAGTTCTCCATCCAGATGTGATAGTTCTCCATCCAGATGTGATAGTTCTCCGTCCAGATGTGATTGTTCTCCGTCCATATATGAAACCAGTGTACCATTGTCATAGACTTTAGTCCAATGATTGTAACATTGTAGACTCAAAAATTATTTTATCACTGGTCTTAAAATTTCAGTACTTTCAGTACTTTGATTTTATACATGTACCTATGGAAACCATATTAACAATATCAGTATAAGTCTGACACTTTTACGACATTGTGTAGGTACACGTGTGCCAAGCACGAGGCGTGACTGCATACTGCCTGGTGATTGGTTAATTTGTCTACATCCGACCCCAATAACCCCAATTACGACCTGTGATTTTTCTGTGATTTTCTTGTGAATCATTGGGATATGAAATACGGCAGTCATTCTTGATTAACGTTTGAACTTTAATTAACAAATAAATAATTAATGATAATTTAATTTCAATAGGAGATAATTTATGTTTTCTTTTCTCTTTGTCTATACTAATTAGGTATTGAGAAATTATTGTCTTATTATCAGTTAATCATGAATAATTATAATTACAATCTGTGCTATAATGTAGAGTTATTTTCACTAGCATTATTTGGAGTTATTTCCCCTGAGTAGTGATCTCCCCTTCTCCAGAATTATCAGTGTCAGAATTAAGATATAAATTAAAAATTGAAATTGAAATTAAAGAGTATAAATATATGTCTAAATGTCAGATATTTTTGTGTAATATCTGGTCAAGCTATCTTTTATGTTCATAACAATTAAAGTTATATTTTTGACTTATGTTTTAATTATCAGACTTCAATTATGCTAATCGAACAATTCTAGCCTCTGTTCTGTTATTTGTGTTTATTTAATTGATAAGTGCTAAGTCTTAAAACAAAGACTGATCTTGTTTTATTTTATTGTTCTACGTATCATGTTTTAACTTTCAAACCATGATGGAGTATCGATATGAGTGCTTTAATTCCAAATAATCTTCCTATTCACAATGATCTATTGTTTTTCTTGAATTTTCAAATTTTTACATCTGTGAGATAAAATCTGATCTTAATATATACATTTATACCTTGTTTTTCAGCAACATAACAACAATTTTAGTCAGAATCACAAAATTAAGTTTGTATGGCCTTGTATTTATACGTAGAGGTAAACACGTTTATATAGACTGTGGTGTATATTGAATAGACTTGACATGTAGACTATCTATTGACTTAACTGTGATAGACCAATATGGTCTGTATATTTTTGTAAATAAACACGACTATCTCATATACAACAAAACTGTGTTGTTATATTTATCATAACAGCAATAAAATCTTTTTTGTTAGCTCACCTGGCCCGAAGGGCCGGTGAGCTTATGTTATGGCGCGGCGTCCGTCGTCGGCGCGGCGTCCGTCGTCCGTCCGTCCGTCCGTCGTCCGTCCGTCCGTCCGTCCGTCCGTCCGTCGTCCGTCCGTCCGTCGTCCGTCCGTCCGTCCGTCCGTCGTCCGTCCGTCAACATTTCCTTTAAACCGCAACTAGTCAAAGAGTTATGGATGGATTGTAACCAAATTTAGCCAGAAACATCATTGGGGGAAGGGGAACAGAACTTGTATAAATTTTGGCTCTGACCCCCAGGGGGCAGGAGGGGCGGGGCCCAATAGGGGTAATAGAGGTAAATCCTATAAATCGCTACTTGTCCTAGAGTTCTGCATGGATTGTAACCAAATTTGGCCAGAAACATCCTTGGGGGAAGGGGAACAGAACTTGTATAAATTTTGGCTCTGACCCCCTGGGGGCAGGAGGAGCGGGGCCCAATAGGGGTAATAGAGGTAAATCCTATAAATCGCTACTTGTCCTAGAGTTCTGCATGGATTGTAACCAAATTTGGCCAGAAACATCCTTGGGGGAAGGGGAACAGAACTTGTATGAATTTTGGCTCTGACCCCCAGGGGGCAGGAGGGGCGGGGCCCAATAGGGGTAATAGAGGTAAATCCTATAAATCGCTACTTGTCCTAGAGTTCTGCATGGATTGTAACCAAATTTGGCCAGAAACATCCTTGGGGGAAGGGGAACAGAACTTGTATAAATTTTGGCTCTGACCCCCAGGGGGCAGGAGGGGCGGGGCCCAATAGGGGTAATAGAGGTAAATCCTATAAATCGCTACTTGTCCTAGAGTTCTGCATGGATTGTAACCAAATTTGGCCAGAAACATCCTTGGGGAAGGGGAACAGAACTTGTATAAATTTTGGCTCTGACCCCCAGGGGGCAGGAGGGGCGGGCCCAATAGGGGTAATAGAGTTAAATCCTATAAATCGCTACTTGTCCTAGAGTTCTGCATGGATTGTAACCAAATTTGGCCAGAAACATCCTTGGGGGAAGGGGAACAGAACTTGTATAAATTTTGGCTCTGACCCCCAGGGGGCAGGAGGGGCGGGGCCCAATAGGGGTAATAGAGGTAAATCCTATAAATCGCTACTTGTCCTAGAGTTCTGCATGGATTGTAACCAAATTTGGCTAGAAACATCCTTGGGGGAAGGGGAACAGAACTTGTATAAATTTTGGCTCTGACCCCCAGGGGGCAGGAGGGGCGGGGCCCAATAGGGGTAATAGAGGTAAATCCTATAAATCGCTACTTGTCCTAGGGTTCTGCATGGATTGTAACCAAATTTGGCCAGAAACATCCTTGGAGGGAGAGGAACAGAACTTGTATACATTTTGGCTCTGACCCCCTGGGGGCAGGAGGGGCGGGGCCCAATAGGGGTAATAGAGGTAAATCATATTAATTGCTACTTGTCCTAGAGTTCTGCATGGATTGTAACCAAATTTGGCCAGAAACATCCTTGGGGGAAGGGGAACAGAACTTGTATAAATTTTGGCTCTGACCCCAAGGGGGCAGGAGGGGCGGGGCCCAATAGGGGTAATAGAGGTAAATCCTATAAATCGCTACTTGTCCTAGAGTTCTGCATGGATTGTAACCAAATTTGGCCAGAAACATCCTTGGGGGAAGGGGAACAGAACTTGTATAAATTTTGGCTCTGACCCCTCGGGGGCAGGAGGGGCGGGGCCCAATAGGGGTAATAGAGGTAAATCCTATAAATCGCTACTTGTCCTAGAGTTCTGCATGGATTGTAACCAAATTTGGCCAGAAACATCCTTGGGGGGAGAGGAACAGAACTTGTATAAATATTGGCTCTGACCCCCTGGGGGCAGGAGGGGCGGGGCCCAATAGGGGTAATAGAGGTAAATCGTATAAATTGCTACTTGTCCTAGAGTTCTGCATGGATTGTAACCAAATTTGGCCAGAAACATCCTTGGGGGAAGGGGAACAGAACTTGTATAAATTTTGGCTCTGACCCCAAGGGGGCAGGAGGGGCGGGGCCCAATAGGGGTAATAGAGGTAAATCCTATAAATCGCTACTTGTCCTAGAGTTCTGCATGGATTGTAACCAAATTTGGCCAGAAACATCCTTGGGGGAAGGGGAACAGAACTTGTATAAATTTTGGCTCTGACCCCTCGGGGGCAGGAGGGGCGGGGCCCAATAGGGGTAATAGAGGTAAATCCTATAAATCGCTACTTGTCCTAGAGTTCTGCATGGATTGTAACCAAATTTGGCCAGAAACATCCTTGGGGGGAGAGGAACAGAACTTGTATAAATATTGGTTCTGACCCCCTGGGGGCAGGAGGGGCGGGGCCCAATAGGGGTAATAGAGGTAAATCCTATAAATTGCTACTTGTCCTAGAGTTCTGCATGGATTGTAACCAAATTTGGCCAGAAACATCCTTGGGGGAAGGGGAACAGAACTTGTATAAATTTTGGCTCTGACCCCAAGGGGGCAGGAGGGGCGGGGCCCAATAGGGGTAATAGAGGTAAATCCTATAAATCGCTACTTGTCCTAGAGTTCTGCATGGATTGTAACCAAATTTGGCCAGAAACATCCTTGGGGGAAGGGGAACAGAACTTGTATAAATTTTGGCTCTGACCCCTCGGGGGCAGGAGGGGCGGGGCCCAATAGGGGTAATAGAGGTAAATCCTATAAATCGCTACTTGTCCTAGAGTTCTGCATGGATTGTAACCAAATTTGGCCAGAAACATCCTTGGGGGAAGGGGAACAGAACTTGTATAAATTTTGGCTCTGACCCCCAGGGGGCAGGAGGGGCGGGCCCAATAGGGGTAATAGAGTTAAATCCTATAAATCGCTACTTGTCGTAGAGTTCTGCATGGATTGTAACCAAATTTGGCCAGAAACATCCCTGGGGGAAGGGGAACAGAACTTGTATAAATTTTGGCTCTGACCCCCTGGGGGCAGGAGGGGCGGGGCCCAATAGGGGTAATAGAGGTAAATCATATTAATTGCTACTTGTCCTAGAGTTCTGCATGGATTGTAACCAAATTTGGCCAGAAACATCCTTGGGGGAAGGGGAACAGAACTTGTATAAATTTTGGCTCTGACCCCAAGGGGGCAGGAGGGGCGGGGCCCAATAGGGGTAATAGAGGTAAATCCTATAAATCGCTACTTGTCCTAGAGTTCTGCATGGATTGTAACCAAATTTGGCCAGAAACATCCTTGGGGGAAGGGGAACAGAACTTGTATAAATTTTGGCTCTGACCCCTCGGGGGCAGGAGGGGCGGGGCCCAATAGGGGTAATAGAGGTAAATCCTATAAATCGCTACTTGTCCTAGAGTTCTGCATGGATTGTAACCAAATTTGGCCAGAAACATCCTTGGGGGGAGAGGAACAGAACTTGTATAAATATTGGCTCTGACCCCCTGGGGGCAGGAGGGGCGGGGCCCAATAGGGGTAATAGAGGTAAATCGTATAAATTGCTACTTGTCCTAGAGTTCTGCATGGATTGTAACCAAATTTGGCCAGAAACATCCTTGGGGGGAGAGGAACAGAACTTGTATAAATTTTGGCTCTGACCCCCTGGGGGCAGGAGGGGCGGGGCCCAATAGGGGTAATAGAGGTAAATCGTATAAATTGCTACTTGTCCTAGAGTTCTGCATGGATTGTAACCAAATTTGGCCAGAAACATCCTTGGGGGAAGGGGAACAGAACTTGTATAAATTTTGGCATTGACCCCCCCGGGGGCAGGAAGGGCGGGGCCCAATAGGGGTAATAGAGTTAAATCCTATAAATCGCTACTTGTCCTAGGGTTCTGCATGGATTGTAACCAAATTTGGCCAGAAACATCCTTGGAGGGAGAGGAACAGAACTTGTATACATTTTGGCTCTGACCCCCTGGGGGCAGGAGGGGCGGGGCCCAATAGGGGTAATAGAGGTAAATCCTATAAATCGCTACTTGTCCTAGAGTTCTGCATGGATTGTAACCAAATTTGGCCAGAAACATCCTTGGGGGAAGGGGAACAGAACTTGTATAAATTTTGGCTCTGACCCCCAAGGGGCAGGAGGGGCGGGGCCCAATAGGGGTAATAGAGGTAAATCCTATAAATCGCTACTTGTCCTAGAGTTCTGCATGGATTGTAACCAAATTTGGCCAGAAACATCCTTGGGGGAAGGGGAACAGAACTTGTATAAATTTTGGCTCTGACCCCTCGGGGGCAGGAGGGGCGGGGCCCAATAGGGGTAATAGAGGTAAATCCTATAAATCGCTACTTGTCCTAGAGTTCTGCATGGATTGTAACCAAATTTGGCCAGAAACATCCTTGGGGGAAGAGGAACAGAACTTGTATAAATTTTGGCTCTGACCCCCTGGGGGCAGGAGGGGCGGGGCCCAATAGGGGTAATAGAGGTAAATCGTATAAATTGCTACTTGTCCTAGAGTTCTGCATGGATTGTAACCAAATTTGGCCAGAAACATCCTTGGGGGAAGGGGAACAGAACTTGTATAAATTTTGGCTCTGACCCCAAGGGGGCAGGAGGGGCGGGGCCCAATAGGGGTAATAGAGGTAAATCCTATAAATCGCTACTTGTCCTAGAGTTCTGCATGGATTGTAACCAAATTTGGCCAGAAACATCCTTGGGGGAAGGGGAACAGAACTTGTATAAATTTTGGCTCTGACCCCTCGGGGGCAGGAGGGGCGGGGCCCAATAGGGGTAATAGAGGTAAATCCTATAAATCGCTACTTGTCCTAGAGTTCTGCATGGATTGTAACCAAATTTGGCCAGAAACATCCTTGGGGGGAGAGGAACAGAACTTGTATAAATTTTGGCTCTGACCCCCTGGGGGCAGGAGGGGCGGGGCCCAATAGGGGTAATAGAGGTAAATCCTATAAATCGCTACTTGTCCTAGAGTTCTGCATGGATTGTAACCAAATTTGGCCAGAAACATCCTTGGGGGAAGGGGAACAGAACTTGTATAAATTTTGGCTCTGACCCCAAGGGGGCAGGAGGGGCGGGGCCCAATAGGGGTAATAGAGTTAAATCCTATAAATCGCTACTTGTCCTAGAGTTCTGCATGGATTGTAACCAAATTTGGCCAGAAACATCCTTGGGGGAAGGGGAACAGAACTTGTATAAATTTTGGCTCTGACCCCCTCGGGGGCAGGAGGGGCGGGGCCCAATAGGGGTAATAGAGGTAAATCCTATAAATCGCTACTTGTCCTAGAGTTCTGCATGGATTGTAACCAAATTTGGCCAGAAACATCCTTGGGGGAAGGGGAACAGAACTTGTATAAATTTTGGCTCTGACCCCCAGGGGGCAGGAGGGGCGGGGCCCAATAGGGGTAATAGAGTTAAATCCTATAAATCGCTACTTGTCGTAGAGTTCTGCATGGATTGTAACCAAATTTGGCCAGAAACATCCCTGGGGGAAGGGGAACAGAACTTGTATAAATTTTGGCTCTGACCCCCCGGGGGCAGGAGGGGCGGGGCCCAATAGGGGAAATAGAGGTAAATCCTATAAATCGCTACTTGTCCTAGAGTTCTGCATGGATTGTAACCAAATTTGGCCAGAAACATCCTTGGGGGAAGGGGAACAGAACTTGTATAAATTTTGGCTCTGACCCCCCGGGGGCAGGAGGGGCGGGGCCCAATAGGGGTAATAGAGGTAAATCCTATAAATCGCTACTTGTCCTAGAGTTCTGCATGGATTGTAACCAAATTTGGCCAGAAACATCCTTGGGGGAAGGGGAACAGAACTTGTATAAATTTTGGCTCTGACCCCTCGGGGGCAGGAGGGGCGGGGCCCAATAGGGGTAATAGAGGTAAATCCTATAAATCGCTACTTGTCCTAGAGTTCTGCATGGATTGTAACCAAATTTGGCCAGAAACATCCTTGGGGGGAGAGGAACAGAACTTGTATAAATTTTGGCTCTGACCCCCTGGGGGCAGGAGGGGCGGGGCCCAATAGGGGTAATAGAGGTAAATCGTATAAATCGCTACTTGTCCTAGAGTTCTGCATGGATTGTAACCAAATTTGGCCAGAAACATCCTTGGGGGAAGAGGAACAGAACTTGTATAAATTTTGGCTCTGACCCCCTGGGGGCAGGAGGGGCGGGGCCCAATAGGGGTAATAGAGGTAAATCCTATAAATTGCTACTTGTCCTAGAGTTCTGCATGGATTGTAACCAAATTTGGCCAGAAACATCCTTGGGGGAAGGGGAACAGAACTTGTATAAATTTTGGCATTGACCCCCCCGGGGGCAGGAAGGGCGGGGCCCAATAGGGGATATAGAGGTAAATCCTAAAAAATTCTACTTGTCTTAGAGTTCTGCATGGATTGTAACCAAATTTGGCCAGAAACATCCTTGGGGTTAACAGAATTTGTATAAATTTTGGCTTTGACCCCCCTGGAGGAGAAAGAGTGGGGCCCAATAGGGGAATTAGAGGTAAATATCCAAATTTCTTCAGAAAAGAAACAATGAACTTATATTCAGAACATTACTTGGCATTACAAACCAGGTGAGCGATACAGGCCCTCTGGGCCTCTTGTTTCACTGGGAGTTTGATGTATTCTGTATTTGCATGGCACGGAGTTATCTGCCCTTGTGGGATAAGTATTGATTGTGACGTCGTGTGTTTAGGAGCGTAACGTCATTCTTTTCGTAGAAAATAATGTGAATTGCGCACACAAAATAATGACGTAACAATGGATACCTACCTGTAAGGGAGCTTACTCTGTAATATGCAAAGACAGAAATGTGTAGCCGGTAATTTTGAAGGGTTGATATTTTCATAGAACATGTATATACGCAAAAAAATTGATCCGCGAACAATTGAAGTTTGATGAATTTAATGAACACATGTATATCCAATATCGCGAAATTTCATAAACGATATAATGTTAATTATCTCGTTTTTACTTCACATTTCGGCAATGTTGAAGCATGAGAATAGTTGGCTATAGGTATAGATATCACTATGCTAGCGTGCTTCATGTGGATTTATTTGAATATAATGTGTTAATTCTTAAAACTTTGATTGCAACCAAAGTACATCTGTGCTGTGAAAATGTCACGCTCTGGTGACTTTCAAATCGACCAATCAATCCAAATTTCTTGTCTTGGACGAAATAGTTTGGATAAGCTATCATAATTTACTTTCATGTACGGAAGCGTATTAGGCTCACGTACGAAAATATTTTTTAGGATAGCGAAAATGTTTTATTTGGCGGCCGCCAGATAAATTAAGTGGCGGCCGCCAGATAATTATTTGGCAGCCGCCATATAATTATATGGCGGCCGGCCGCCAAATAAAACATTTTCGTTATCCTGAAAAATATTGTCGTACATGAGCCTAATACGCTTCCGTAGTCATGCAAGTAGATATTTGGATGAGCATAATATAGATACATATCGTTTTCAGCTGATGAAGCTTAACAGTGACTAACGTACAGTGAATATAAAGGTCATCAGGATGTGACCCCGAATGGAATGTTGTTATATCCTGTATGAAACGAAGCGGAATTGGACCTATATTTCATCTTATGAATGTATTGTATATGAATTGTATATGAATTGTACACGAATTGCCTTATAGGCCGTAATTTGTTAGATGGTGGACTATTCAAATCACCTTTCTTCTGTTGTGTAACAAACAACAGTGCTTATATGTATTGCATCTTCCTAAATATCTAATAATTAAAGATGCTACACCGCTGAACAATCAAACTAGTATTTTTCTTCAGTTACAAAAGTTACTTACTCACTGTATGCATGGTAATTAATGACACCGGAACTAGGTACCCCCTGAAGCGAGAGTGAGAAAATCAGGATTTGAATAGAGCCAAGATTGTCGCTATTATCTGCATTTTGAGATGTTTTTGGATACTGACGTTTGATGAACGTGTTTCCAAATATGTCAGCCACACAATGATATATAAATAGTTTTCGAGAAGTGTCGCAAAAAAACTTGACAGATGTTAACATGCCACCACACCAAGGGAGGTACCGATGTAAATCGCCTGTCGTTAGAACAGATGCTCAGACATGTTAACCCTACCGATTCTGGCGGAAGTCTACCGATTTTAAGGCTGATATTCCGCCTACCGCTTTAATATCCAAATATTCCGATTTCTGCAAAACATCGTCTTCAATTTTTTTCTTCCGATTTCTGAATTTTTTATAGTTGGTTGGGGCTGCCATGGTGGCTTCAAAATGCATACCAGACTGAGTAGGGAAACTGGCTTCATAATTAAGTAAACAAAGGAGGTGTGAACACTCCCTGACCAACACCCACTGGTGCTAATTAGCAGCCTGGGGCTAGTTCCACCTTGGCTTGGTGGTGTCACTTGCTTATTTCACGTGTCCGAGTGTAACAATGTGTATTATGTAGGCCTACCGTAAGGAAACAATCATCTGGCCTTTCAATAAATTTTGTGCTTAAAACTAGTTAGCATCATTTCAAAAACAAAAACTTCTTATAATGAAATGATTTACTCAAGTTTTTAATGTAAAATAGGCATATACAGTGTCTGCTGAAAGTCATAAACTTTGCAATCGTAATGGCCGCCATTTTGGAATGGGGTGATTCTAATAAAGGAGCCGGATTTTGGTATATTTTTTCAGGATATCACTAAAAAAATTTTGTTTTTGTTTTTAAGGGTGATTATTTCTCTAGAATATTGGTGTAAATTTTAGAAACAAATATTTGTAGTTTTTCTTGCATAAATCAAAAGAAAATGACTCCAGTATGTATTACAAAAAAAAAAAAGTGAAAAAAAACAAGCAAATAGAGTCTAGACAAAATGTATAAAAAAAAAAATGTGATAAATAGCATTGAAATAAAAGTATACAATGTATTTATTGGCATTTTTCATGTTCTAAATGTAATGTAAGCCTTAATTAACATTTAAAAAATACAAAATGAGCCACCAATGCAAGGCCTATGGTGATAGATAAAGTTAAATCATAATTTAACAAAATATATTTTTGTAATTATTTTGCATTATTATTGATATTTATATATCTCTGACGCGTCTCGAAAAATGCCGCTATAATGCTACCGCTTTTGATTAAAAAATCTACCTCTTTTTGCTCACCAAAGGTTAACATGTCTGGATGCTGGAAAAAAACTTTCCATCGCCCATAAATACATAATTTAGTACTACTCTATTAAGATATATAAGGATAGATTCACAAGAAAAATACTTCTCAGTCCGTCTCATTATGCCAAAAGGCTCGTCCAAATCGCAAGGAGGTGTACGGCTCATAGCAAATGTAAAGGTAGTGGGCTGCAAAACATATTATAATATGTTGACTTGTTTATTATGTATGGGCTGCTTTGGTGGATAATGTTATGATTAAGTAATTCCCCGTATATTGATAAGTCAATTGTGTAAATGAGACAATACCTGAAAACAGTATACATGCATAATGGTGCAAAAGTTTTGCCACTTCGGTGATAGCTATATCCGGTGTACGATTACACACACTGGTTACACGCAGTGATCTGACGGAATTTCCAGTTTACTTCAATGAGATAACACTACAAAAGTTGAACGAGTTTTTAATATTACGCAACATAAGCATTATGTGATATGATACATTGTAGCCCGAGATACTCTGGCCCTGACACCAGACTTAGACATTATGACAGATAGATGTCTGGTGAGGGCCAGAGCGCAGTGCTATATCAAAACATGGAATAAGCCGACACCGTTAACGTTTGGTATCGGCCCAGGCCATCTCCGATTGAGACTGCTTACAAAACATTACCACCGAGAAGCGTCACTTAACTTGGTCTTTTCAACAAATGAATAAATTATCTACCCATATCAAGGACATAGATAAATCCTTGACCCAGATATAGCAATCTGTCGAGATTAGAGGCGATTTGTATTCTATGAGAAAATGGCGACGACGAGGAGGATAATTTAAAGTTGCGTAAAGGAAACTATTGTATTGACATAATATAAAATGCATGCATGATAAAATGGATTGCTGTGGGTAGATAAATCATTCATTTGTTGAAAAGCACCACAGCACTGATAACTCATAGTAGAAATAATCAGTACCGTCCAATTGCTTGTGTGTTATATATGGAGACAGATTAATATAAGTACATTGTACTTGTTTCTGAATCCAGCCTTTCTTGTATTTTGTATCCTTTTTGAATAGGATATTGTTTAAACTAAACATTAATGATACATATCGATTTGGTTTAACCAGAAAAAGCTATATTTAGAAGTCTATAGAGTATGAATATTACCTCGTCCTCGATTTTCACTTATCTGTTATAAAATCAATAATCAGTCGTCATAAAACATGTAATTGCTGTCAATGATATCGGACAGACTTAGAGTAGATTGAAGATTTATTTAAAAGAACCTAGCGGCAATAATTACTGAATATTATTTAAGTTAAAAACGACGATTGGTTTTGTTTCTGTGCTTATGCTTTTTCGTAAGAAATATAATAAAAAGAGACTTATTGTAACTAGAGATCTGGAAATAAAATTTTATTACGATATCAGCGGCCTCCTTCACTTCTTTGTTCACTTCCGTTTGTATAAGGCAAACCACATACACCGATGGTTGTTAGAGAATCGTTTAAATAACACGATACCTAGGCTTTATATAGATATGAAAATGAATTAAGTTTTAAAGTTTTGTACCCATAAGTCTGACATATGTCGTTATCAGGAATTGATGCTGTACACAAATCGATAACGCATTATTGTTTATTAGGACTCCGCACCAAGAAACCGGTTATAACCAGGGTGTGCGTCTATCCGTCCCTCTCTCTGTCTGTCCATCCGTCCGTCCGTCTGTCCGTTTTTTTCTGATGTACAATTACGATAGGTTCTTGTGATAATTTAAGAAGATTAATTTCCCATACCATCTAGATCTGGTTTGTGACTTCTTTGGGGTAACCAAATACAGAATATATATTTTACGATAAAATCACGGAGTTAACTGGAAGGGTTAACACTAAGCAAAAACTCACATGACCATATATTACTGATAGTGAGTCACAGTTCAAGGTCAATATGTTAGAGGTCAAGGTCATTAGATCAACATCTCTGTTTTATGCGTAAAGATATTTGTGATATAATTGTGTAACTGTTCAGAATTAGTTCTTATGACTTTATAAAGTGAAATTGTTTTGAATTAAGCAAGGCTTGTTTACACTTGCTTTGAATCAGACATTGTTAAAAAGATTGAAGTTTGCAGATTGTATTTTGATGAGGGTTTTCTTGTGGTAACATCTGATACCTTGGTGAGTCAATCGTTTAGCGGGACCTTTCTGGCTTAAAGTGTACATGTAATGTATTTGAACGCAAGCTTATATCATTAGTGTCTCTTACTAAGAATAATGACTCATTTTACAGGTAACTTTAATACACAATACAACACAGTATCAGCTTCATAGTCTGTTATCAGTTAGGGCCAGACATATAGCATTCCTTTAACAGGCATATGCATGTCCATAGTCATGTGAGGTGTTTTATCATATTATTAGGGGTGTCCTAAAATCTGACCTTTATCTAGAGTAAAATTTAAATCAATAAACGCTCATGTGACATGATTTGTGGAGATTTCTTATCAGACAACATTGATCATTTGAAGAGTGCCCATACAGATATATACCTAACCTGTTACCTGTAAATACAGGTACATGTTACGATGACTAATATATCATTGTAACGTCTCCCCATTTATATTATATTGTGTCTGAATTGTCTTTAATTTGATGTTATAAGTAAGAAATGGTTTTAAAAATCATAACATATTACAGAGAGTTAGCTCCCTTGCGGATAGTATCCATTGTGACGACTAATTATTTTATGGCACAATTCACGTCGTTTCTCCGATAAGTTATAACGTTTACGCTCGCAAACACATGGTGTCCACAATAAATACCTATACGCAAGGGCAGATAACTCTGTACTATGCAAATAGGGAATTAACGAAAAAAGAGCAGTATTTAAGTAAGAGAGTTTTACGTAGAACTGTATTGTATGATATAATTATATGTGTAAGAGAGTAGCTTACACGTGCACCTCGCCTAATTTTAATTGCATACAATATATATAAACTTAAAACTCTTATATTTATAGATATGATTCCGTCAGAAATTGCTAGAGTGTAATAAAAATTAAATTTTGTGTGTTGAAATTATCCAGGTTTCGATAGATTGCCATTTTACTAATCTTAGCCAATAAAGTATGGGTATTGATTTTTTTTATTTCATCAAGGCTATTTTGTCGTCATTACACGAAACCACACAGAGTTTGTGTGATAGACGCGATTCCTTGATCTTGATTGGCTGGCATACAAATTGCTAAACATTCGGAGGCGGGGTCTACTTTAGACTATGATCTTAGCTGGTTCACATTGATACCACTGATAAGCAGAGTACACGTGACGTGACCACGTCATTCACGTGACCGGTAAACTATTTATCTACCTGTGCGCTAACGACATTTCGTTATTGGAGCAAGGAGTCTCATATGAAAGACCAAGGATCTCATATACGTCCTTGGAAAGACTTACAATTGGTGGACACGCAAGTTCTAATACGTTACTACGAAGATCACCAAATTCACAGTTACCAACACTCCGGATCTGCAAAGGTGAGTTAACTATTTTTTTTTATTTAACTGAAGAAGGCGATTCCCCTTTCTATATTTCTAGGTTGAGACAAGGACGAAGATATCACTTATTAATCCTTGGTTGAGATAAGAAACGATTGTCTTAGTTGATAGGATACCAAACAAACAGGTTTCTGTATCTGGAATATGTTTACTACCATTGTCAGTGGTAACGGTGACAAGAATAACACAATCAAACTATTAAAGGACGATTATCTTACCAAAACGGATTTTATGTCTTTAAAATAATAAAAAAAGTAAATCAATAATTTAAAAAATTAATGAAAAACTGTATTAAATTTACAATTTTCATAACGCGGGTCGTTTTATGTTTCCCGCCGTCGTCCTACATTGTAATTACCCGCGCATTTGTTGACTATTACTGCGCAAGACAGCAAACATTTCAATGTTAACATATATTAAGAGGGAATCTTACATTTGTTTAATGTTGTAATCGTGTTAACTGATTCTAGTACTCTCTACTAACCCTCTACTACTCTAAACCATTTCCTTACCCCCATATCCTTACCCCCTACCCTCTACCTCTATCCTCACCTCTAATCCCCACCATCTTAACCTTTACCCCTTAAGATCGCCTCTACCCTCTAACCCCAACCATCTACCCTACCTTACCCTCTTACCACCATACCTTCAACCCCCTACCCTCTAACCCTTAACCTGCTATTTCACCTCATTACCCTGACGCCCCATATCCTCTACCCTCTAACCCCAACATACTTCTACCCTGTACCCCTCCTATCTACCCTCTACCCCATATCCTCTGTACTCTTTCCTGTACCCTGTATCCTGTGACCTCGCGTTCACCTACCCTGTACCCCACTTTACCTTCTAACCTTCCCCCTATCCTGTACCATTTCCCCCCTACCCTGTCCCTACCCTGTACCCTGTAACTCCTACCCGGTCACCCTTTCTTGTACCCTGTAACCCTCTACCCTGTTACCCCTACCTCTGTTACACCGTACCATGTTCCTCTTCACTGTACCCTGTTCCCCTACCTTGTACCCTTGTATCTCCTAAACCTGTACATTGTACCTCATTACCTGTTACCCCCTTCTTGTTTTCCATGTTCCTCTACGCCTGTACACGGTTCATCTCTACCCAGTTGTCCCCCTACCTCCTGTACCCCTACCCGGTACCCATACCACCTACCCTAGGTACCCCCTACCCTGATACCATGTGCCCCTACCTGTTACCCCTACCTTGTTAACCTTTACCTCCTACCCAGGTACTCTTTTCCCCTATATCCCGTGTACCCCCTACCCTGTAACCCTTACCCCTACCATGTACCTCCCTTACCCTGTACCCTTTTCCCTAACAATGTACCCCTTACCCTGTACCCCTGTCCCCCATTTCCCCCTTACCCTTGTTCCTTCACACCTACTCATGTACCCCCCTACCCTGTTCCCTTTACCCCGTGCCCTGTTACCCCTACCTATACCCTTTTACCACCTTCCCTGTACCCTTTTCCCCCTTCCATGTTACCTCCTACCCATGTATACCCTGTACCCCTATCCATGTACCCCGTACCCTGTACCCTGTACCTACATGTACCTCCTACCCTGTACCTTTACCCCCTACATGTACCCCATACCCTACCCCTTTACCCCTACATTATACCCTTTACCACTCTACCATGAACCCCTACACCTACCATTCTAATCCTACCTGTACCCTTTACCCCCTTACCTGTACCTCCTACCCTGTCACTTTACCCCCCTCACTTGTACCTCCTACCCCCGACCATGTACCCATTCCCGGTACCCTGTTCCCTGTACCCCTACCCCCCACCTCTGCATCCCCTACCATGTTACCCTTTACCCCCACCTACCTTGTACACTCCTTCCCGGAACCTGTACCCCTACCTGGTACCCGTACATGTTCCTCTACTAGTGTTCCCTGTTCCCCTACCTTGTACCCCTGTAATTCCTACCCTGTACCCTGTACCTC
>NW_027188088.1:0-46246 GCF_041381155.1 Argopecten irradians
ATTGCAACAAATTACTAACATCACCAGGTGAAAAAATATTATTCGATAATTTTCTGTGTTTAATGTATGAATCCAAATTGTTACACACAATGGATTCAAATAAGAAACACCACAAAATGAAATAATAAAATGCCTTGTCCTTTCATGTCTTAATATTTGACACTGACATAGTACTACATCAAAGGTAATATGAAATACCTATTATTCTGCTTAGTAAGAATAATTCTCGAGGGGTACAGAGAAAAATTGGATAGGAGATGCTTCTTTGTTTATCGGTGGTGCGATCGCGACAGACACACTAACTTCTTTCACAGGTTTGAACCTGATTTTTCAAGTACTATATTAAGTTATATTGAAGCTAATGTAGGAATGAAAAGTACTTATACTTAGAGGTGGTCATCTTGCTAAGACCAACAATGTATTGGATGGAACAACCAGTTAATGTTAGGGTCTTCAAAAATTGATTTTCTTTAATGCAGAGAGACTTGACCAGATATGTGTGGGATTATAATATAATAAATATTAATGCGATTTCTGAATGATATGGTATACGATCAAGAGTGTAAGCATTTGTGGTTCATTTTGTGACAGTGGACCGGAATGTTGTTTCCACTAGACAGTATAAAATAACTTATCCCCCCCGCATTCTATGAAACGGGGTATTTATCGTCCGTCCGTGCCATCTGTCACAACGTTCCGGTGCAATAACTGTAACCAATGTAAACCGATTTTTCTTCAAACAATGTTGACAAAGGCTTAAAGATGCTCTTTGGGGCTTAGCCAAGTTTAATTGGCGACTAGTCCGAGGGACCTTATTTAGCGGAGTTTATGACCCTGATATTACTACAAAACATCATTTTCTGCCAATATTTCCGTGCATTATTTTACCTGTAACAAATGTAAAACCGATTTTCTTTCACAGCTTTGGTTGCAAGGTTACATGCCTTAAGCGGCTCGGCCCAAGTTCGACTCTCGACTGTCGATTGACCTTATTTAGCGGAGTTAATTGACCTCTGAATATTACCTTATAAAACGTCCTTTTTTCTGGCCATTTCTCCAAGCTATTAACTCCTAACAAATGATAAACTGATTCTTTATGTCCCAGGGCGCGGCTCTGTCCGTCAGTGACCGTCATCCGTCCTGTCCGTTCAACTATTTTCTTTAAATCGCTAGTTCATGGGCAAGGACTGTAACCAAAATTTGGGCCACAAACATATCCTTTGGGGGAATAGGAGTGAAACAGAACTTGTATAATTTTTGGCTTCAGACACAAACCCCCACCCCTCACCCCCCCCCACCCCGCCACCCCCTCCTCCGGGGTGAATTCGCAGTGTTCCCCCCCCCTGGCATTAGGGGTTTTTAGTTTACTATTAAATTATGTAGGGAAAACAACAAATTTTTTAAAGAATTATTCGGTCATTTGTAAAAGCACAAATAATTCATATTTTGCCAGAAATATTAGCATTGAGAATGGCCATTGAATACTATTAAACCAAATTTTTCCAATACTCGAGCCCCAGTGGTCTTGGGGGGTGGGGTCTAAAGAGGTTTCAAATAGGCTAAAAATTTTCAAAAAACTCTTCTTCTGAAAATCTGGAAAAGGCTATGGAATCAAATAGCTCTTTCATAAATGAAAAGGTGCTAATGGTCACTAACGACAAAGTGTGACATTATATGACCCGTTGGGGTTGCTTGTTTCCCCCTGGGGAGGGGGATTAAGTTTACTTATATGCTTTAAATAGGGGAAAACATATTTTTGAGCATTATTCTCGGGCATATGTAATAGGAAATTAAACAAATTTTGTCAGAAATATCAGCCTGACGATGGCATATTGGATATCTTATTAATAAATTATTTTCCATTACTTACCCTCAGGGGTCTTAGGGATAGGGTTCATAAACGGGGGTCAACTAGGCTAAAATATCTAACTCAGAAATTTTGGAAAATGTAGAAATCAAATACTCTTCATAGATGGAAAGGTACTTAAGGTTCTTTACAAAAATTGTGTGAATTTTATGACCCTTGGGTCTCATGTTTCCCCCAGGGGAGGGGGCTAAGTTTACTAAAATTATTTTACACAGTTTTGATGCATTATTTTGTCATTAGTCTTAGGAATAAATTTCATCATGTTGTTCGGGAATTATCAGTATTAGTATTACGCATTGAACCCTTTTTATCAACATTTTCTCCATGGCCTGATGGGTGTGGTCAAAAGGAGAGTAAATAGGAAGTAAAACTTCAAAAAATCCTTTCTTCTGAATTTTTTTGCTTAATTTTTTAACGAGTCCACACTTGGTTAGTATTATTAGCCTAGCTACTAGCATTTTAACATCAGTATTTCATATTGGTCCTTGCTGACCGCCGGGAGGACAGAGGAGCGGCGCGCCACAAAGGGGGGTCAAATAGGCTAAAACGTGTCAAAATCCTTCTGAAATTATGGAATTGGGTAGAATCAATTACACTTGGCAGATAGAAAATGAAGTAGCGGTCTTGTTTTATGAAAATTTGTGGGAAGGGGTCGTGTCAAGTTTTCATATAGTTTCCTAATAGGGAAAAAACCACATAATATGACACAATTTTGCTCAATTTTTCACACGGAAATGAGTCAAAGTTGAGTAGAGTTAATTATTATTAGCCTGAGATATATAGAGTTACACAACGAGTGGCTGTTGAAATTGGAATGTATTCCCACACGAGTGAGTTATTATTTAAAAGGTACATAAGTACTCACGAGCTTTAGGCTAGAGTCTTTAGAAACTTTTAAAAATAACTTACACGTGTGGCATAAAAACACATACATCAACAACCACGAGACGGTGTGACCTGTTTTTCTACCACAATTCTATCCGCTTTTAAGGCCGATAGAAATACGGCGAGGATAAGTCCGCTATACAACAGCAGTTTTTTGGCGTCAAGCGGCGATCACAGCATAGCTTGACTGTCCACATCGATTGATTGATGACGGATTGACAAATGGTTGACGACGACACTCAGGAAAGACGTAAGTTCGGTCAAACGTTTCAACGTGTGTCAGCCAATCAAAATGGCGTATAGAAGTTTATACCATGTGTTGGTAGAACACAAACTGTTAATCAACATCTGCCTCGTTTATTTGATACCCTGAGAGTTGAATAACACGTGACTATTGTGGTAGAAAGAAGTTTAATATCCATATCAGTCCTCGCTGACCCCCTAGGAGGAGGGACAAAACAGGGTTCAAAAATGACTAAAATTTCACAGGTGTGATAGAAAGAAAAATACTCTTCTATAGATTAAAAAAAAGTCAAAATTGTAAATTTCCTGACTGACATCAAGGTCAATTCTTATAGTGGTTATCTGTCTTTGTTTCAATTCTATATCTTGTACTCTGTGACTGGCGGTTAAGGCCCCATTGTGGTCTTCTTTTTCATACACCAGAATGACGCACTGGTTCAGATGCGTTATGTTTGTAATATTTATATAACAGGAAAGATCAATAACCCTCTAGCTCAGGAGTGCTTAAAACATAAAACTGATGTTCCTTTTGGGGAAATTTTTCTATTTTTTTTTTCATTTTGGTTCATCAATGTACTGAATATTTAGTTTATGAAGTATGGACTATAAGTTTTATAATTATTTGATTTTGATTGTAATGCAGGTCCTAATGGTAAATGCATAATCAATCTTTAAGATAACCAAATTACATTTGATTTCTTATCAATACTTTGTTTGTGAACACAGATAATTAAATGTAGTTTTCAGATTAATATATATATTGGAAGATGAAGTTGAAAAATGTTTAACATAAAACAAATTATTTGGCATGTTATTTTTCAACTGTTGTAGAGTCTCAAACCTTTACCTATCGTTACAACTCGGAGTCCAACAGCTGTATTGGCAATCCGGTAATACAGGTAAAGATTCGGTGTTCTCAATTACTTTTGGGAAGGGGGGTGGTTTGGCAAGAGTTTTTATGGAAAAAAACGAGAGAGACGCTAAAGAACATTTTCGAATGATTATTGCAATTGACAAACACTAAATATATTGGTAGGTTCTGTTGCTTCACCTTCCCTAGTTATAGAGCCCGGTCAGTGAGGAGGGATGCTGGTTAAATACATCTGCCAATCTGAAAATAAGTGCAGGAATAAGCGCAGAGTGGCGGAAATTGAAGTTAGAGTAACAAAGGACAATGGTATTTTGTTTTATCTGAACTTTATTCGAGAGATGATTAACTGCTGGGCTGATGATTTCATACAATTGGTTACTAGTGCCCTCTCATCGGAAAAAAAAACCAATATGACCTATAGTCATCGGTGTTCCCGTCACGTATCTATTATGTCGTTGGCCGCTTGAATGAAAAGCTACCGAATTTCTGAAAAACTGACATTGATTCTGATACAGTCAAATTGACAGAGGTCAAATAGCCTTAAAATCTTTTAAAAATGGCTTCTATGTCAAAAACGTTAAGCCCTAGAAACCCTTCATATTGGTGGCAGTTTAGTATACTGTGGTATGGAATGTCTATCAAGTTTGGTCAAATAAATTACCTTGATCTTGATTGTTCAAGGTGACCAGAGGGTCAAATAGGGTAAAATCTTTAATCGACTTTCTAGTGCATATATATGTCTGTTGGACGCTGGGATGAAGGGCTAACACAGTTTGTTCAATTGAAGTACCTTTTATGGGTCAAGGTCCATACAATATTTTGGAATATTGACAGCTTAGCTTCCAAATACTGTGATGTGCAGTATTGTCTCTTAATAGTTAGGCCATTACCAGTATACCTGTGACCTGTGTAGTTATGTGCATATAAGGTTGGATGATCGTTAGGACACATGAGGGTCAGGATGTCCTATAGCATCATCATCCCCCCCCCCTTATTTTTTTTTTTTCGTTTGTCGTGTCGTTGCGCCGTGGCGCAATACGTTTCACATTTGAAACTCATCAAGTTTTTTCATGTTCATATTTAGCTGCAACTGGCCTGCTGAAATTGACCTTACTACGTCATGATAACCAACGGGTCAGTTTTTATTAATTGTTTTGGTCGATTTTGAAATCCAAATTGGCCACTAACGAGCCGTTTTATCTTGAAAACAATATTTTGAACTATTTTCCAGTGTCGTTTTTTCCGTTAATAATGATCCAGACGTCGATGTCTTTGACTATTGTATTTTTTGGGGTTTACTTTTTGGGTCGATCCAAGATTAATTAAAGTTCTTTTGGTGTCGAACTGCGCTGAAAAAATTGCCTAAATTCCCCTGACATGGTCTCCGACGACGTGTTGTTTTTGGGGTTAGTTCTCTAAGCCATTCATGACATCATAGATCTAATTTATTTCCCGAGTTGACGGTAGTCAAGGTGGTCAGGTAATGGCCGTTTAAGCCCACAGGCCTCTTGTATACGATATATGACTTTTTACCAATCAATTTTCGAGCATTATGTTAGAAAGAACAGTGTTTATGATTGTTTTCCAGGTTATACATTAATATAATATTCCTAAAATTGTCCTTTTAAAATTTATATTTTTAGATTGGATATGAAATTCCCAATTTAGTTTCAGTTATGCCATCGACGGTGCCAAACGATATGAAGGAAGTAGTACAAAGTACCCAAACAACAAACCTACATATTGACTTATAAATGAAAACGTTAATCTAATATCGATCGTAGGGAACCAATGGAGACTATTTGTCAACCAACGGTAAGTTAACATCGCATTAAAGCTCTGATAAATGTCTATAATAAATAAGCAAACACTTTATTTATCAATTCAAAAAAAAAAAAGTTGTGTAAAATGAGTAAGAAGCAACTCATTAACTCACTAGCTAAGTATAGATTTTTATATCGGCACGATGTGTGTCATTTGCAAGGTTTAATTCAAGGGAATAAGTAATTAATTTTCTATATATTTATTTTAATGACAAAAAACATATTTCTAAACGCGGTTATTTTCCGAAGTAAAACCAGTAGAATCTGCCACTAATTAAAAAGTGGTTTGCCTATCGTTTTTATATGACATTTGTCTGATTATGACTTTCACTAGGTGCAAATTGAGAGTGATAAACACATGGGCTATATGGACACAGTAGCTGTAAAAAGCATCCCATCCGATGCACAAGAGGTCGTTAAAAAGATTTGTTTAAGGCTTTTGAGTTGAAATAACCGGTTTGTATTATAGAAACAGTAGATACTAAACGATAAACAGGATATATGCCCACCGTAAAGAAAAAAAAATAGCGAAGTGAAGAGAAATATTAGAAAAATCTTAGAAAATGTTTTCGTAGTGGGGGAGACGTGAAAGAAACAAACATTAACATGTAAAGATATCAAATATTTTTTGGGGGGAGGGGGGGAAAATGAAAAAAAAAAGCATGTTTTATCTGTTTAATTTTTGATTACTTTGACCTTGATTACCTAGGTTTTTACGTTTGCAGATTTCAGAATTTTGTTGTTCAACAACCTGACATAAGAGAAATCAGAGTAACATTGCCACTCTAACATGAATGGAGAGCCAAATTTCGACCTTACGAGACATACTCCATAAACAGAACGCAACCACAGTCATTAAATGCAGAAGAAAGGGGTATCGTAAACATTGGGAGTTAATCAAGCGTAAGTGTTGTCCCTTTAGGAAAAGTCATGAGGAAACAGCTATATAATACATTACCATGGAAACTAAGTATTTGGCAACTGATATAACAATGAAATCTCATAATAAAAAGAGTGGTGATTGCAGTACAGTTGTAAAGAAAAATTTAATGTTCTTGGGAGAATAAACTTTTCACATTTTGTTTTTTTGTCAAACAGGCGTGTATTTTCTTTATTCTTAAATGCATAATATATATTACATATTACATATTTACTCGGAAAGTTTTTGTTAAGCCTTTTAAGAGTCTTCACGTCGAACTGAAAAATTGAAATGATTAATTAATGGTAAACAATAAGGAGACAACCCTCTTCCTTTAAAACAGATTGTTTTAATGATTTATGTTTTATTTATTTTGATCAGTCAAACATGACTTATTATTTCTTATAAGAACATCTCAATCCAATCTGTATTGAAAATCCATAATTATTGTGAGCAAATAGGTATTTCTTGATGTCTTACAAGATGTGCACTCTATCGAACTTATATATACCTATACGTTTTTACCATGTCATCACACGATTAAAAAACTAATAATGAACAAGCAAAAGATCGCTCGAATTTTTATTTTCGCATCTTTTCGTTAATATACAACATGTATCACTTAAGAACAACAATATACTTACTTGTGCAAGTCTTAATTTACAGATTGTATCATCATTATCATTTGATATCACTGGTGCAAACTTTCCAATGGTGAAATGTCAGCATTAAACGTTTTGCAGCAGAACGATTCCGTTCCGGTGGTGTGAAGACGGATTCATTTCTTTGACTGACGAATGCGGACATGGCTTTAATCAGATTAGCAAAGGGATTCTATACGAATTGAACGCAAAGAACACATCGGATTGTAAGTATAATGTATCATATCGTGATTTTGCGCTTTCCCGTTTCATTTGTCAAAAAAAAAGTTCAATCATGTCTGTAATCGCGCCTATGGTATTAAATCAATAAATGTGACATAAATCCATCATATCATATTGCAAATACACTTATACGGCGTTGAATCAGGCACACCTTCAGTGAGGTGTCTCATAGAAATTATGTATGAATTAGATACTTCTTTAGATAAGAGCTGTCCTCAATGTGTGCAAGGTTTTTAACTTACAATACACGAAGTGGAGCAACTACAGCGAGTGTAGGACAAACAAATTTTTTGATGACTATAAGACTTTTGCTTTATATATTTTTTTCAATCTTTTCTTTTAAGTTATAAGAATTTTGATGGAATGAAGGAATGTCAAACCAAACATGTTTTTTTCCTGAGAGTCCGTTGAATAATCTTGAAAATATACAATATCAATGTCGGACCACAAGACATTTGACTGCTGATGAGAATACACAAGATATTGAATTAAGCTTAATTTTCATGTAACACACAGTATCTGTTTTTCTGGAGAATGGACATCTTGCCCAACATCTTTAATGTTTATTTTATTACTGAATTAGACATGCTATTTATCAATTAGGAAATATATTAGTTTTTTTCCCTATCATAACAATAATTGTAAAAACAGAAGGGTTTTACATCATAATTTTCATAATAAATCAACAGAACTTGAAACCAAATATCTATTTTGACTTATCTCTATTATGTTGTTGGCTAGTACGGCAAAAAATATTAAGTGTACATCTATGTTGAAGTGAGACATAAGAACTAATAGTCAGACCATGAAGTCAAAAAAAATTGTGGTTCTACTATTTCATTGACTTAGTTTGATTTAATTGTAAGGGATTACATACTAGTAACCTTCTCCAACTCTATAATTAAAATGACATATAGCCATGCTACCTTTACATGGAGCAGTTGACCTATAATGTATCTGATCTATTTGGGATACAATATTGATTCTTGCCTTTATAATTACAAAAAAAACACCTGTCCTAATAACCGATGATGCATAAATTAGCTATATGTTTCTGGGGTATTATTTTTTCATCTCATTGGTTTCAATAAACAGTACAAAACAAATGTTAATACTTAATGTTCAAAGTGAAATGTGTTTTTAGGCTACTCGGCTAGCCTAACACAGATTTCAACTTTGGGCGGACTCACTAAAATCAAGAAATGCAATATATAAGCATGTGCCGCATGAACATTTACTTAATTAATGTAATGCGGGCCGGTAGAAATAGTCCTTTTTTTGCCTTTTTCCATCAGAACACAACTATAGAACAAACAAAATACCAATTACAACAACAGGAATTTTATTGCTTGTGTTTTTCAGAACATAAGAATGTAATTCACTGACTCTAACTGATCTTAATGAAAAAAAGATAATGTTTTAATGTTAATTGAGGACCCTTAGTATTTTTCAAAATATGATATTAAGGATCTTTACTCTTTGTGTTTATTCCCCATAAATAAACGCATGCTTCCTTAGATAAATACCCCACCATTTTTGAGTCTGAAACTTTCAAGAAATAATCCTGACAATAAGTCCCGACAAAGTGTTTGTAGGCGGGTCGATCAACTGTAATCCAAGAATGGCCGTCCACAGCCCGCCATCTTGAAAACGCCAATATGAAGAAAATACTTCTCTATGTCTATCGGTGCGATTTGGCTCAAACTTGCTTTGATATGTACTGCCAAAGTAGACCGACAAGGAGAGTTGGTTAACATCTCTGGGTTGATCCTAACCTTCGAAGATGGCTACAATTGCACTCACTAATCTAATAAATTTCCTATTTGAATAATGCCTAAGGTATGTCAGTTAGACCATTAGAGGGCTTGGGGCATTCCTTGTTTCATAATTCAGACTATGAATTCCATGCCTCATGATTAAAAAACGGCCACCGACATTGTTAATATTAAACATACTCTTTTTTGAGAAATAACATACCTAAAAAATCTCTTATTACCAACTGAAATGGTCCTGAAAAGTAAACAGAGTAGCAAAATTATTATTAATAATTTCGAGATTTTTTACAAAATACCTTGAAAAAATAATAGTCGTTATTAAAACAAGTGGAGGGAGGCAAATTTCACATGATGCCACTCTAGCTTAATAGAGATCTGCTATATGTTACAAAAAAGCCTTTCAATCAATGTTCCGATTCAACATGGCCAGTAAGATGAAAGAAATAAGTATGTAAGATGCACACAGAAGTTAAATTTTATAGGATAATATCCAAAATGTTGAGATGTTGTCTCGAGTCTAATGAAGATAGCCATAAATGGATTTTACAAAGATATGCATAAAAATGGAAGGTTCACCTAATAACAGAAATCAGTAGAGGCGGAACCAACGACATGTTTGGTTTGCCATTTTTCTTAAATGAAAAGAAGGGACTATTTATAAATCAGTTGACTTTCGCATTCCCAGCGCTCCTTCTGTTATGACTATATTTTGTGTGAGTTGCTATCTATATATGTGTTTATGAATATTGTAAATAAATTGTCCAATTTATAATTAGAGTGTTTGCATTTCATCATGGTGTGTAATGATAATGTGTTCACTTCGATTATCAAAATGCATTTACCTTACAAGGAATTACTCAATGTCTTTCAATTACATTATTGGTATCCATAACGCATGTTCATAGTGGTAAAGTTTGTATTTCTGGTAATTTTCATCGCACAAACTCTCATAATAATGTTAATATGGGATGCTTATATATGGATTGTGTTTGTTTGTGTTGACTTATTAACGTCTATTAATCAGCTATGGTCATGAGTAGAGGACGGCCTCCCATTGTATGGCGGTTGTGTTGCGTGAATGTTGTGCGAGGTGAGATGTACTGCGGGAGACTGACGATGCAGTATGTTCGTGTTGTGTTCTTCTTGGTATAGGCAGTGGAACTGTTGCCCTTTTTATAGTGCTAGATAGCACTGAAGCATGCCGAGCCGAAGACACCAATCAACACACCCCACACCGGCCACATTATACTGACAACGGGCCAAACCATTCCGTCCGTCCACTCCTGTATTGCTGAACGCTAAGCAGGAGCAGAAACTTACCACTTTTATAGACTTTTGGTGTGTTCTCGGCCAGGGGGACAGAACCCAGAACCTTCCTGCACAGGGGTCTGATACGCTCAACTCAAGGGCCAAAAAAAAGTGATGGCGGAGTGCCTGCCAAAGGGAGGCAATAGGAAAGATGAAAGTCAAATTAGGAAGAGAGGAAAAGATAAGATCCCTAAATTTAGTCCGACCTTTTACGATCATGCAAATAGGGGCAGCAGGTACAATTCTAACCGTCCCTACCTGCAGGGCCATATATATGATGGTACTATTGACAAAGCCAAGTGGGGCATCACATGACAGTACATCGATCGGCGGTACCCGTATAAATCGGAACCTCCCAAGCCGTATCACGTGGGTCAATATTATCAATACTTGTACAGATCGGAACAATTCGGATACTTGCTAGCTATTTATAAACGTCAATATGTTTGTTTAATTGTTTTAATAACTTTGAGGATACGAACTATTACAAATGTCGGTAAATATCGAAAGTTTAAAAAATAAAGAGGCGGAGAAAAATATGTCAAACACTTTAAATACTTTTTCTATGCTAAAAACACAACAAGTCACAGACCATACAACTTTAAGTAGAAGGAAATAGAAAATTAACTTTGAAAAGGTGTATAAACAATTTCTTTACCATTGCAACTTGACAACAATTGATGGCCATGCTATTGTGCATTGACATTAATCGTTTATGTAATCAATGCAAATCTGAATTCTTGATTTGTAACTTAATTTAGGCTGAAGTTTCAGTACTTTCAGTAATTTGATTTCAAGATGGCAGTTGTTGCGGCCAATATAGCTATGGTCTTGAAAACACATTTAGAACTTCTTTTCGGGTTTTACAAATGCAATTTAGTTGAAACAGACAAGTGTCGGTATTTCACTGGCTGATCTGTAACCAGAATGGTTGTGATAGCTGCCATATTGATTAATCATATTCATAAGTAGGCGAACCACATGAAAATGGATAAGGATTAACTATGTGGTAAAATGATCATAGACTGTACAATAAACGGGGTCATTACTATGTGGTAAAAGCGTCATGACTATTCAGACTCAATGGGGGTTATTACTATGTGTTAAAATGATCTATGACTGTACAATTTTAAAGGGGTCCAATACTATGCGAATTAATGGATCATTACCTGTACGATAAAGTGGTTCCATTTACTAATTGATTCTCTTTTTCATATGACAATAAGTAAAAATATTCCCATACTTGGTGGGCGCATTAAATAAATCTCTTTAAATCCGAAATTGATTGTTTGTTTCCTCCTACAAACACAAATGTATTCGAACATTGAAACATTTCATGCAAATGGTTTGCTTTTACACAACATACAATCACAATTAAGTAAACTGTCGTTTTAAATTTAGATTCAAAAGTTTTTTGGTTAGGAGTTGAAAAATGGGAAAACATTCTATAATACATAATATCCTTGCATTCGTGCTGTTTGTTATTTTAATAACCAGTTGGATGTACGAGTCGTTATCCCCGCCCAACGAAGTTGGCGGGGGATATACAAATGGGTTCCATCCGTACGGATGGTTTCCGGAGCATCACTCTAACACCAGTAGAGATATTTCCACGAAACTTCATACACACATTGGTCTTATGGTCTAGTGGTGCCTTTTGCAAATTTTTAGGTTTCATTTTTTGCATATATGTTTTTTTTTTTTGCCGTAACCATGGGAAACTATTGCTGAAGGTATCATATTTTGTACCTGGTTCGTTCGGGAGCATAACTCTAAAAACCAGAAGTGAGATATTTCCACGAAAAACTTCATAGACACATTGGTCTTATGGTCTTAGTAGTGCCTTTTGCTATTTTTAAGGTTTTCATTTTTTGCACTTTTTTCCGTAACCATGGAAACATTGCTGAAAATATATTTTTGTAGCCAGGGTTCGCTTCCGCAGCATAACTGGAAAACCGGTTTGAGATATATGCACAGGGAACTCCATAGGCAACATTAGTCATATGGTCTAGTAGTGCGCTTTTGCTATTTTAAGGTTTTTCACTTTTTTTGTACTTTTTTTCTGTAACCATGGAAACATTGCTGAAAATGGCAGATTTTTGTGGTAAGAATCGTTTCCGGAGCACAACTCTAAAACCAGCAGAAATATTTCCATGAAAACTTCATAAACACATTTTTATGTACGGACTTCTAAATTTTGTAATTATGCTTTACTTTTTATTTAATATGCATGCAGTAAAAACTCAGATATATCGACCTCAACTTACTATGAAACATTCACTTAATTCCTATGTTACTCGTCGCTGTTTTAAAACAAATGAAAAATAGCTGCGACTGTTAGCTGCCTGAACTTTTGTTAAAGCTAAAGATCAATTTCTGGTATTTTTCAAAGGAAAGCAATGTTTTCAAAGTTGGTTTTTCACTTTGTTAAAAAAAAACCATAAATATGTTTTGTATATATTTCTTCAATTGCAGTTGGGTTTTAAAATACTTTCCCCTATACTCTCTACTAGCATATAAATATTAAAATGCATTATATTGATTTAGCTCTCCATTGGCGGGGGATCTGAATGACTATGTCCTTGTTTATTTCCATTTTTTAGACACTGACAAGCCGGTGCCCGGTGTTCCTTTAGTCAGCATTGGTCAACAGTGGAATATATAGGTGGACCTTCTGGAGGAGATATAAATAATCTGTTTTGAAGTGTACAGCATTGTTATCGTCAGTGCCAGTTACCTCAGTGAGATGGTTTTCGAATCAACAAAGAGGACCGAGGCTGAGACTAAACAAACTGCCATAGAAATTGACAATAATAAGTACACGTTTGGAGGATCAACAGAGTCACCTTCTCTAGTGATTATACGACACAATTCATGAAGAATGAAGGACTGTATTTTATGTCGTGCTGGAAATGCGAATTGGTGTTGGTGAACAGCCCACCATTGGTTCAAGCATATTTGAAAACAGTATGTATATAAATATTTTCGCCTATAAATTTGAACAAATTATCATTTTACACATAATTATTTAAATATCTCTTGATCGGAATGTTGTGAGTATCGTAAAATCATTCACCTCAGGTAATGCGAACAACAGTACATGTTTTTATAAAATCATAGTTTTATTCTCCTGATTAAAGGAAGTATTATTTTACTCGTATTAAATCCAGCTAAAAACATATTGCGATGTTTTCACGTTTTTCTCAGTATCAGTAAAAGTTTTCTTAAATACCCACGTAAACGTACTCATTTTTGAGACGAAAAGTCTCCAGTGATCTATTCTACTCGCTTGATGGTGCGTCGTCGTCGTCCTGTAGTGCTGTTCATCTGTCACTTAACAATTTACCATTTTTTAACTTCTTCTCCAGAAACTCTGTTGAACTCAAAATTGTAGCACTTATGACATAAAAATCTTCCATGGCCATAAGTTCAAACCAACAATTGTGAATTATACGGTCCAAGCCCCTCCCCCCCCCTCCCAAAACAAAACTTACTTCTGAATTTACAGGACAATTTGTCGAAATCAAATACTACTTAATAGATGGAGGAAAGGTCTAAAGGTCCTTTAGAAAAACATGCGAATTTTTACCCTGGGGGTCACAGGTATTCCCCCTGGGAAGGGGATGGTTCAAGTTTTACTATAGTGTACTTTAGGGGACTAAACACATGTTTTAACATTGATTGATCATATGCAAATTCGGAAATTAGTCAAGTGTTGTCAGAATTATCAGTATGAGATGGCCATTGAATCATATTAACACATTTTCCATGACTGACCCCCAGGGGTCTTAAGGGCGGGGTCAAAAGGGATCAAATTGGCTAAAACTTCAAAAAGCGTCTTCTGCAATTCCAGAAATGTTAGAATAAAATACTCTTCATTGATGGAACGGTCTTAAGGTCCTTTACAAAAATTGAGAATTATATGACTCTGGAGTCTCACGTTTCCCCAAGAGGAGGGGATCAAGTTTACTATAGTTTATATAAGGAAAGCACCTTTTTTAGCTTTTAATATTTTATCATTTGTAATAGGAAATAAGTCAAATGTTGTCAGAATTATCCGTATGAATGGTCATCGATATCATATTATTAGTTTTTTCTGCAATTGTATGGTCACGGGTCCACATAGGAGGGGCCAAAAGGTGGTTAATTTGCTAATACTTCCAAAATCTTCTTCTGGAATTTCAGAAATGGTCAGCATCAATATATCTCTTCATCGATGCGAAAGGTCTTAAGGCCTTTACAAAAATTGTTAATTATATTACCAAGGGGACCTCTCGTTATCCCTTGGGGAAGGTAACAAGTTTACAATATTTAATCTAGGATAGCGACAATTTATATGGACATTATTTTCTCAAAGTTCATTAGGATTTACATTTTGGCGCAACAGCTAAAGTTTTACAAGTGGAGTGCACTGGAGAGCACAAGAAACGTGATCTTCGTTTTCACTAATCCTAATGCAATATAGTTAACATTTTAGTGCAATGAGGGCTATCACTGTAGTGCACTAGATTTCACATCGTAGTACACAAGGACTAATTAACCCGAAACTCATCCATCTTAATGCAATACACTTGCACATGACACAATCTGGATCAATTTATATATTTCTTTGAATGGTTTTAAATATTATCAATTATTTCAGATGAATTACCAAATGTACTCTGTACTTTACCAGTTAACTAATTAGTATGCAACTACTTATTCACTTTAACTACGACTGCTTACTCATAATGGTGCACATCTATGCGTTTACATCTGGGCAATTTTATCCATGACTTTAGCCTAATTGAGTTTTAATAATTTTTTTTAAGAGACAAGTAGGAATTGTAAGCTTACAATATGGATGACACATTTGCAAGTTTTTAGGTCACTGAGACGAAGTCTCAATGGGACCTATGCTAAATCGCCTTTGGTCCGTAGTCGTGCGGTAGTGCGTCGTGCGTCCGTCCGTTCGTGTGTTTCGTAAACAATTTAATTTTTCGATTTTCTCAACAAGGGAGCGACGCAATTTCACATGAACTTTGCACAAACTTCTAAGCATAAGGCCAATCCCAATTGTGAATTATATGACCATCCCCAGGGGTCTGTGGGAGGGGCCAAAATGTGGGTTGTAAATGACTTAATAATTTCAAAGATATTCTCTCCACTCACTTACTTGTGGTAGAATCAAATACTCTTCATAGATCGAAAGGTCTCAGGCCTCTCACAATAAATTGTGCTTATATGACCCTGGGGTTCTTCACGGTTTCCCCCTGGGGAGGGGGTCAAGGTTTAGTATAGTTTTTTATAGGGAAAAACACATTTATGAGGCATTTTTTGTTCAATTTTCATTGGAAACGAGGTCACAACCATCGTGTGAGAAACAATAGCCGAGATCGCATTTTAATATCATCATATCCATATTGTCTAGGCCGACCACCTGGGGCAGAGGAGCGGGGCTAATTCAATGTGGTAAAATAGGTGAAAACGTCAACAAATCTTCTTCTAAAAGGCAATGGAAATTGAGCACAAACCTTCTAAGGCATAAGGCTCTTCATGATGGAAAAGTTATAAGACCCCCATCCCCCAGGGGGGCTGTGGTGAGGGCCAAAAGGGGTGAAATTGACTAAACTTTTCAAAAATATTTCATCCTCCACTCACATATGTTGTAGAATCAAAATACTGCTTTCAATAGATACAAATGTCTCAAGCCCTCATACACAAAATTGAGAAAATATAAGACCCTTGGTCCTCACGTTTCCCCTGGGAGGGGTCAAGTTAACCTATAGTTTATATAATGGAAAACAACTTTATGAGCATTTTTTGTTCAATTAATCATTGGAAACGAGTCAAAACACGTTAGAATATAAGCCGAGAATAGCATTTTAATATCATATCCATATTGGTCTAGGCCGCCCACCTGGGGGCAAGAGGAGCGGGGCTAAAAATAGGTCAAACTAGATAAACATCAAAAATCTTACTTCTAAAATTCTTGAACTCGTAAGAATCAAATAACCTCATCATAGATGAAAAGTCTTAATATCCTTACAAAAAATGTGAATTATATGGACCCTGGGGTCACATGTTTCCCCCTGGGTAGGGGGGTCAAGTTAACTATAGTTTATATAGGAAAAAACATATTCATGAGCAGTTTATGCTCAATTATTCATTGAAAACGAGTCAAACTTGGTTAGAATTATAATGCCTTAGTATAGCATTTTAATATCATATCCACATTGGTCCTGCCGACCCCCTCTGGGCAGATGGGCGGGGCTAAAAATGGGTCAAATAGGCTAAAACATCAAAAATCTTCTTCCTGAAATTCTTGAAATGGTAGAATCAAATACTTTTCATAAATAGAAAGGTCTTAAGGTCGCTTTTACAATGAACTGTGAAATTTATATGACCCTAGGGTCTTTTCACGTATCCACCTGGGGAGGGGGTCAAGTTTAGTATAGTCTATATAGGGGGAACACCCATTTATGAGATTTTTTTGTTCAATTTATCATTAGGAAAACGATTCAAACATCGTTAGAATTTTAGCCGAGAGATAGCATTTATAAGTATCCTATCGATATTGGTCCAGGCCGACCACCTTTGAGGCAGAGAGGTGGGGTCAAACAGGTCAAATAGGCTAAAACTTCAAATAATATTCTTTTAAAATTCTGGAAATGGTATAATTAAATCACACTTTATAGATGAAAAGGTCTTAAAGTTTGTTTATGAAAAATTGTAAATTATATGGACCCTGGGGTCTCCTGTTGTCCCCTTGGGGAAAGGGGGTCAAAGTTTACTACAGTTTATATAGGAAAAAACACGTTAAGGAGCATTTTTTTCTCAATTTTCATTGGAAATGGAGTCAACTTGGTTTAGAATTATTAGCCTGAGATAGCATTTTAATATCATATCCACATTGGTCCTGTCCGACCACCCCACTGGGGGCAGAGTGGGCGGGGCTAAAAAAAGGGTCAAATAAGGCTAAAACTTCAAAAATCTGCTAAAATTCTGGATATAGTAGAATCAAATAATTATAAGATTGAAAGGTTTTAAGGGTGTTTTATAAAAATTGTGAATTATATGACCTTGGATCTTTCACGTAAACCCCTGGGGAAGGATTATTTTAGATTTATATAGGAAAAACACATATTTGTGAACATATATTTGCCGCCCACATTTTCTAGGAAATTAGTCAAACTTGATTAGAATTATTAGCCTAAGAATATAGCATTTTAACATCCATATCCGTCCTCGATGACCCCCTGGGGGACCAGAGGGGCAGGACCAAACAGGGTCAAAATGATTAAAATTTCAAAAAATACCTCTAAGTTCACAGGTTTGATGGAAGCAAATACTCTTCATAGTCTAAAATGTCAAATTTATAAATCACTGACAAACTTCAAGGTCCAGCATATAGTGTTTATATGTCTTTAATTTGTTTAATTATTTGTTTCATTATATATTCTAACTCAGGTGACCGTTAAGGCCCATGGGCCTCTTGTTATATTTACAATTGTTTATTGCTAAATACATTTCTGTAGATTTAGTGTTGAAGCCAGCGTGCGAAGCGGTGCCGGGCCGTCACATGTACCCTTTTTTTGTTCACACGTAGAAATCCATGTTGTGAAAAATTTATGAATAGATAATTGATATCAATGTATCATGTTTCTGTTATACATGAAAAAGCTGTTCACAACACTATTAAATATAACGAAATGTGATCCACCTGGCCAGACCACGGCCGCTCATTCATGGCTTTGCTGGTAGATCACCTCAGGCCACAGTCAATAGTTGGGAAACTAATAATATTAATACGTAATTACCAACACATATCTCAATAAGGACTTGTAAAAGATATATATTTCGTTATTTACCTTGTATATCTTGTTCTAAAGGAATGCTATAAACCACTGTGCTACACGTACACGCATGCAGATCTACATGTGTACAGTACAGGTGTGACTGCCGATATATCCCGAAAAATAATATGGTGAAATCGTTCAGTTTTCATGCTGTAGAGTTCATTTTTAGCTTACCTGGCCCGAAGGGCCAGTGAGCGTATGTCATGGCGCGGCGTCAGTCGTCCGTCGTCCGTCCGTCAATATTTACTTTAAATCGCTAGTAGTTATATAGTTCTGCATGGATTGTAAGCAAATTCGGCCAGAAACATCCTTGGGGGAAGGGGAACAGAACTTGTTTAAATTTTGGCTATGACCCCCCGTGGGCAGGAGGGGCGGGGCCCAATAGGGGAAATAAAGGTAAATCCTATAAATTACTACTTGTCCTAGAGTTCTGCATGGAATATAAGCAAATTCGGCCAGAAACATCCTTGGGGGAAGGGGAACAGAACTTGTTTAAATTTTGGCTATGACCCCCCGTGGGCAGGAGGGGCGGGGCCCAATAGGGGAAATAAAGGTAAATCCTATAAATTGCTACTTGTCCTAGAGCTCTTTATGGATTGTAACCAAATTTGGCCACAAACATCCTTGGGGGAAGGGAACAGAACTTGTATAAATTTTGGCTCTGACCCCTCCTGTGGGCAGGAGGGGACGGGCCCAATAGGGGAAATGGAGGTAAATCCTATAAATTGCTACTTGTCCTAGAGTTCTGCATGGATTGTAACCAAATTTGGCCAGAAACATCCTTGGGGGAGAGTTTGGGAAGGCAGAGGGGCGGGGCCCAAGTATGTGGATATAGACGGTAAATCCTATAAATTTTGGCTATGACCCCCCAGAAAGCATCCATGTGTAAGGGGAAATAAAGTTTGTATAAATTTTGGCTCTGAGGGGCAGTAGGGGCGGTGCCCAATAGGGGAAATAAAGGTAAATCCTATAAATTGCTACTTGTCCTAGAGTTCTGCATGGAATATAAGCAAATTCGGCCAGAAACATCCTTGGGGGAAGGGGAACAGAACTTGTATAAATTTTGGCTATGACCCCCCGGGGGCAGGAGGGGCGGGGCCCAATAGGGGAAATAAAGGTAAATCCTATAAATTGCTACTTGTCCTAGAGCTCTTTATGGATTGTAACCAAATTTGGCCACAAACATCCTCGGGGGAAGGGAACAGAACTTGTATAAATTTTGGCTCTGCCCCCCTTGTGGCAGGAGGGGCAGGCCCAATAGGTGAAGTAGAGGTAAATCCTATAAAATACGTCCTAGACTTGTGTAACAAATTGCCAGAAACGTCCTGGAGTTGCCCCTGGGGGCAGGAGGGCTGCCCAATAGGTGATTGGAGGAAATCCTATAAAAATTTGTCCTAGAGTTCTGCATGGATTGAAACAAATTTGGCCAAAGCATCTTTGGGAGAAGGGGAATAGAGTTTGTATAAATTTTGGCTCTGACCACCCGGGGGCAGGAGGGGCGGGGCCCAATAGGGGAAAAATAGCGGCAAATCCTATAAATCGCTACTGGTCATATAGCAGGGCTTTATAAGGGCATAAGGGTCTCTCAGGGGCCGCTATTCGGCCCCATTCTCAATGATATTTAGGGTAAAATTTTCCCAACTTCATGGGGTTTTTTCCCAATCTGAAAATGGTGGCAAAGTCCCACGACTTTTAGACTAATTGTGATCGAACGCACCTGAAAAATTGTGTTAATCAGTTACCTTTGCGTTTTGTTTAGGACAGAATACTTTTCTATTTAAAAATGTTTTTTTGTAACATTATGCAGTTTAAATTACATGTTAAAGATATATGATGAGTTTAGTATTTTCTCCTTCTGAACATGGATTTATGAATCTTATGTCGATATGCCGATGATTTTTCCCAAATTCACTCAGGGGCATTTTTCCCAATTTATCTACAAAAAACCTTGTATAGTTCTGCTTGGATTTTAACCAAATTTGGCCCAGAAACATCCTTAGGGTTAACAGAATTTGTATAAATTTTTGCTTTGACCCCCTGGAGCAGCAAGAGTGGGGCCCAATAGGGGAATCAGTACAATGAACTTGTATTCAGAATATTACTTGACATTACAAACCAGGTGAGCAATACAGGCGCTGTGGGCCTCTTGTTTAATTTACAGTCGCTTTTGTTCCATGGGCTGGTATCTGAACTCTCAAATTGAAGTGATATTACTTTTAAATATTTTTAATATATGTTAGATAGACTACATTTAGATTTATAAATAAAGATCTTAGTACTAAAATGCCGACCAGGACACATTACGCACAGCTTCGAGAATAACGTTACTAAAATATTCAACGAAACTGACTCATTTGTACATCATAAATTAAATTCCATAATGTTTGACGAAAAAATTATCCAGAATGCAAAATTTTGTGACTCTGAAAAAGGACGAAATTCGGGATCTCGGCAGTACTGTGCGTAATATGGCTACCCTGCGCTTGGGGTAATCTACGACAACAGATTTAAGTTTGGTCATAATCACACATCGTAATAAAGGTGTTTTACCAAGTAAGAGTTCGACAACAGAAATAGCTTATTAAAATGTCAGTATGGTATTTTTAGGAACTTAATTTGTAATTTCAAGCTGATATTTGCAATATTCTGTCAATGTTTATACGTAATGGAGACAATAATTAATGTTTTCTCGTGGCGGTCGAAAATGGAGTTTAAATAGAATAAAACATATGAATATCATATGTTAATATCTATACGTTATTGTTACATATTTTTATTTACACTTTTTGAACTTAAAATAGAGCAACATTTCTCGGATTGCCATACTATATATTACAATAAAATGTAAACAAACATCGCAAGTGGCTGTGTTCCAACCATGTTAATGTGTACAACTATACGGAGTTGTACCTTTGAGCGCCCGGATGTACCTTTGTGTGACGTCATCGCCATATTCTCTGAAATCTCCTATTGAGACGATCGGTCAATCAAATCAGCGAAATTATTTCATAAACGGACCACGTTGACGAGTCTAATTTAAATGCATGTACACGTATGTACTATATGTCTATATGTTTTTGTTTCATTCTGTATCCGCACTCAGATGACCGCTAAGTCCCATGGGCCTCATGTTGGATTGATCACATTAAGTTGTCGTTACGTGGTCAATGATTACGGATGTGGGTAGGTTGTTAAGTGGTCAATGATTAAGGATGTGGGTAGGTATTCATTGTGACGTCATTGTTTTGTAAGTGAAACTCGTGTCATTTTCTCTGAACAGTATGACATTACACTTGCAAACATATGACGTAACAATCTATTCCTACCCGCAAGGGTAGATAACTTTGTAATATGCAAATACAAAATAGCTGTATGCTGTAAATGTTCGTAGAAGCTAACTATAAAACATGATATTTTGTTTATGTTTTAAAGCTCAGATTCTGCAGAAGCTAGCAGAAACCTTGGAGAAATCTGGGAGTTCATCTTACGTTCGTCAGTCTGAAACTCCTTTACCAGAGATAGAAGAAATGGACGACGGTGAGTTTCTCTGTGTTTTCTATTTTAACACGCTCCTTGCTTGGATACCTTATGCCTTGAAGTGAAGTGAATGGTTTTGATACATGGTATGGAAAACTGATTTCACTGTGAATTAATTTAATGTTTTTTACTTAAGATTGAATTCAAACATTTTCGCAACAGTTTATTTTGTGATTGCTTGTCACCTGCAAAATACACGATAATTAATTGCAAGCGAAAATTATTTAGTTTTATCAGCTGATACTGATATGCTGAAGCACTACCCAAACCCTTGGTGGATGGTTTTTGCGCCAGGTGTTTTTTGATTTCTTAATAAATACACGAAAATTAATTGCTCGCGAAAATTATTCAGTTTGAGTTTTCCTGTTTAATCAGCTGATACTGAAATGCTGAAGCTTTGGTACTCCGGCTTTCCTTTACCTCTAAACTTGACATAGAACACAAACTATGCTATGCCATTCAACTTTTTTTCTGTTACAGTACACCAGAATTAAGAGCATTGATATTTTGATGGTGACATTCTGAATAACAAACTATAATGTTTTAGTGACAAATATAATGTTATATTTTGTGAAAGGTCTTGTCAGAACATTGCGATCTATAAATACGTGTATAAGAAAACCCTAAAGGGCCCATTGGGCCTCTTTATTGCATGCTTATGTAAAGATATGAATTTGATAACACCATGACAGAATATTGTGAATGACACTCAGGTTCAAGTTTTTGAACTTTCAACATTTTTCTCACAACCCGTCTTTTGTTTCTGATAATATGTCACATACATTGTCAGAACCAATTTGAGTTTGTGAGGATTAGTTGTGATGTCGGAGTGGAATATCTTGAAGCTTTCCCCAGCAATCGCAGTCCTCGTTAGCCATCATTCGGTTACAGTCTGTCACCTACTGGTGTTAATTGTCCTGTGTGATGTCCCAGGGGACAGGTGATAGCAGCTGAAAGTCAGTCTCAGGACATAGGAGATACAGAGTTGTTGCCCTTTATCAGAATCAGTCTACTATCAACCAGATGATGCTTATATAGTTCTCCTTTTTATACCCCTCACCCCAGCAAGATTTAGGATGGGAGAGGGTATAAATTGACATCCATGATGTAAATGCTTCATAAGGGTTAGATCTATTTATGTCATCTGACCCGAAGTGTCAGGATGACCTATAGTCATCGTGTTTCGTCCGTCACCGTGCGCCGTTAGTCGTGCGTAAGACTATTTGTACAAAAGCTTACTCCTCCTTAACCCATGGGCGGATTACATCCATATTTGGTGTGAAACACCATTGGGGAAGGACAATCATATTTTATATAAATGAGCCTGGTCCGACGCCTAGGGATTGGGGGTGGGGCCCCAAAAGAGCACATTTTAGCTTTAAAATCCTAATCCTCCTTCATCCTTGGATGGATTTCATCCATATTTGGTGTGAAACATCATTGGGGAAGGAAAATCATATTTTATATAAATGAGTTTGGTCCAACCCCTAGGGACTGATGGGCGGGGCCCCAAAAGGGCAAATTTTCTTATTTTAAGCTTTAAAATCCTACTCCTCCTTCATCCTAGAGTTGATTTTATTCATATTTGTTGTGAAACATCATTAGGGAAGGACAATCATATTTTATATAAATGAGCCTGGTCGACCCCTAGGGGCTGAGGGGTGGGGGCCCACAAAGGAGGGCAAATTTTCTTAATTTTAGCTTTAAAATCCTACTCCTCCTTCATCCTTGGGTTGATTTCATTCATATTTGGTGTGAAACATCATTAGGGAAGGACAATCATATTTTATATAAATGAGCCTGGTCCGACCCCTACGGGGGCTGAGGGGTGGGGCCCCAAAAGGGCAAATTTTCTTAATTTTAGATTGAAATCCTATTCTTCCTTCACCTTGGGTTGATTTCATCCATATTTGGTGTAAAACATCATTAGGGAAGGTCAATCATATTTTATATAAAGATTTTGATATTCCAAAATGGCCGCTGGCCCACTTCCTGTTTTCAGGTTTCGCACTCCGATCTCGATGAAAATTGGTCTATAGGTGTTTTAATGGATGACAAACAACATACAAACATTTTTATATGGAGGCGTGTGTTATACACGCCTGCCATTATGGAATCACTCATGGTTTTCAATGACCACCCGAACACTATACCTTGGTAATCCAGTTTCCGGAACTACGGGAGATAACTTTACACTGTGTATTGCAACGTACGTTGTGTATTATACAGCAGTCAGAGGTTCTCCGTTTATCACATGTTTCAGTCACATTATAATTTCCCACTTAATTACTTCAGACTTAATTTCAATGTTACAATAAGGTATTAATTATTCTCATCAAAAGTGTGTCTCAATATTGGTACTTATACTAGTGAGTACGCTGCATCTGTTAGCCTTACTAACCTTCGGCAGACTAACTTACAAACCACGAATCTAACAGTAATTGCATATAAACTTGTTTGTAAGTAAAAATAAATCAACTGGCAATAAAAAGCCTTTTCAATTACGGGTATTTAATCGAATATTGCTAGGCCTATCCACTAATATTTTATAAAAATAAACTAGAATTCCCCCGAACAGACGAACATGTCAACAAGAACAGTCCATACAAAGGGAGACAACTGTTACAAACTCTGCCGACGCACTACAATGCAGAGTGTTACTATATATAAAACTCAGAATAAATTAACCGAGAAAATCACACACATGTGTTCACTGCTTCACTCATGTTACTGGGGACACCATCATGGCTTCTGCTGTTGATATTACGGCATATATTTGTAATTTATAAGTACGATGTCATGATATTTAAATATCACAGGCCTAAAAAAGATTTAATCTGACGCATGATTTAGATGATGTTTTATTCAATTTAAAACCGTCAAGTTCATGAAGAACGGCGAGGTCCCGTTACTATCTCGCATTAACCTGAGGCCGTGTTGGTTCTGGATGGCTGGCGATGTTTAGAGCCGTGAGTGTTGATAATTTTGTTAAAAACTTGTTGTCAAATCTTCAATAAACCTTTAATATACTTCATTTAAAGCTGAGTAAGATTATTTTCCTGCATTTATTTTTCAACGGCAAATAATGTACTAACATCCTTCAATAAACACACTACCCCGGAACGATAGACAAGTGATGAAAGAAGCGGTGAACGGACGGTGAATCGGCACGGACAAAGCAGAATAACTGTTTTACAAAGCAAATATATTGATGGAGCCACGATACTGATATTAATTAGTTTGTTTAACGATATTCAGGTAATTTGTTGACCATATATTGTTTTTTTTAAGTAATAAAAAAAATCGGCAATATTTTGATTATTTCCGACAGAGAAAAATCGCCCATTTTTTTCTGACATGTAAACGTCGTCCCCATGTCGGAATAATATTTGGAAATGATATGCAATCACTGTGTAGTTTGTGATTCATTCTGAAGCAACATTACTAACAAAACATTTCTCAAAAATAAACATAAAAAGTAAATAAATGCAACTTTAAAAAAAAGTGATTATCAATCCAGACTGAAAACTTTTCACAAAGTGCCATTGAGATTGGTGCATACACTTCACAGATGTTGCAACAGTGTTCGTGTTGAACATCGTACACTTTCCTCATGGAAGCATGATGGATGCAGTCTACTAGTTTGCATGTGGTAAAGGGTTATCTGCAGATGTGTTCCTCGATATGTTGATACATGGTATGCTTGAATGTTACGGCTATATGATAGTAATGTTTATCTGTCTAAAAGGAGTCAGTTGATCGGTAAAACTGTGAAGACAATTTATTGGTTTAAATGCAGATGTTGTATATTCCATACAAAGAAAATATTCCGTTAAGATATTAATTAAGTAATTTCATTGCAACAAAAATGTTAATATTCAATCAGTTTTAACTTCTGTAAATTGCAAATCAGGGATATCAATGTTTATACACTAATGATGCCTGAGTTGCGGTTAGACTGTTTTATGGAATATCACTTCTAGAGATAATTGTTAACATGGATTTCAATTCAAATATTACAACTGTTGTTAATAGGATTTGTTTTGCAGCCAAATTTTATTGTTTTTGAAAATACTCAGGATATTGACTTTGATTTCTGGAATGAAATCAATTAAATCCCACCCAAGAATCGCCTAGCTTCTAGCTGCATTCGGTTGGTTTTTGTCGTGATTTAAGGTAGTTTTCATTGACTATTGAGTTGTACAATATAAATAATTGACTCTGATGAGGTCGGTTAAACGCATGACACCTTGTATACATCAGGTAACACATTAACTTTTCATTGTTTTACATACATTTAACTATACATCAAGGTAATCCATATTCTAAATACTGCCGTTGATTGCAATCAGGACAGACAATATTGACTCGTAAATACTTAATATTACACATTTGACTCTGTAGTTATTGAAAAGTTAAGCAAACCAATGATTGAGATTTGTAAACATTTCATAAAACATTTTACTCAATATGTAAAACATTCAAAACATTCTATATTAAATTTAGAACAATCAGTCCAATTTGATAGCGATATAACAATGATGTTCGGCAGTCGGACTCTGAGATTTAAATATTATTAAGTAAATGTCTCTGTAGTTATAAAAAAATAAATTTTGACTGATTAAAACTATCTTTTTACGAGTAAAATCATCCTGTAATTTGCATGAATGTACAACTCAGTTTTTTATTTCAAACTTCTTTAGTATAAACGATGGTAAACACTGCACTATTTTGGCGGGGCCTAAATAGGTAAAATAAAGGTGAAATGGACGGTTAATCAGTTCACTAATATTTGATCTGGATGTACCGAACTTATTGAAAAAATAATAAAGGTATATCATATTGTTTTGATGTTTGAAGATCCATTGATCTGTTTACTAAAAAGGGTCAATACATAGTCTAAGATGTAAATTCTGTTAATGTTTCTAAATTACAGTATGAATAATGTAAATTTAAATTCAATTATGTTTTACAATTATAAAATCCTTAAAACAGGGTTGTATCAATGGAAATTTGTAATATCCTGACCGAATTTCACTCCCTGTTGTTGTATATATGGTAAAATTTATCGTATACCATCCAAAAAAAAACATTGTCTGAAATTATCATTTTTAAACTTCACTCTGATACAATGTCAGGTAAAACAAATCCAGATTGACACTGGATTTGGCAATAACATTGATTTCTGGTGTTCATTAATAGGCATGGAATGGGCCATTGACTCTCCAATGTTGTGTGTAATAACATGCACAGACTTGCTTATAAATAGGTTGTTGATGGTACTTTCCACATAGTTTTTGGAACTCTTGCCCTTTCATTGTGTAATTTGATATCACTCGGGAACATGCCCGCTGAAGACACACCAAGCATCCCAACACACCTGGTCACATAAACTGACAAATGGGTCATTGAATCATCGTTCTACTGCCAGATATGCTGAACTTGAGCAGGAGCCTAAAACCACTTTTCATACACTTTTGCCCAGATGGTTGAAAGTTCAAACCAAAGGGCAATGATTGAAAATTTAAAAATGTAAAAACCAAACACAAACTTTCAAAATGAAATATACAAAGTCTTGCATCATTTTTTTTTTCAATATCATTATTCATTGTTCATAATTAATTTCCCATACAATATTTTCAAGATCTTTTAGCATTTAACTTTTTACAAACTTTATAAGATTAAACATTCCATGATGATTAACCAATTTGCAAATATTTGATCCACATTATCCTATAATAAACAACAGTCATACATCTGCGAAAGCACGGAATTGTTGTAAATCTGGTATTTCAATCCAATATTGATTGAAAATAACATGAACATGTACTATTACCTCTATTATGATCTATCTTTAATATTTCAATATATCATTACCCTGTCTAGAATCTGAGCTAAACTACATTGCCTCCTTCAAATACTTTCAATACTTTGATTTGAAATTAAGTCAAACATTGACCCTGTTATGTTGTCCCGAATATATTAACCCCCATGGAAAATCAGGTAAAACATTGGACCGATATGGATGTAAATCAGAAAAATAATAATGGTAACAATTTAATAAAGTTTGACTCTGATTCTTACAAAAGCAAATACATGTCATAAATGTGTTTTTACAATCAGTAAAACATCTCTACATAAACAATAAGTAAACTTAAACTACTTCTAAATGATGTAATAGGGTCATATAAGTTACGATTTTTTTTAAAAACATCTACAGAAATTTCCATCTATAAAGGATATTTTATTTCTATTTTACAAAGAATTTTAATGTAAAACCAAGAGTTTTTTATTATATTTTTGTACACTTTTGAAAACATTATCCCATCGATCTAACTTACAATGGCCCCTAGAAGACACCATTCTGAACGAATACGGATGAATTACTTTGATGTTATGCACATTTAAGACGTTGGCTAAAATTCTCACCCAAAGTTTCTACATGATCTTTACTAATGAGGAAATTGAGCAAAAAATGCTTTATAAATGTGGCTATTTCCAACTACGTCACATTATAAACTATAGTAAACTTGATATTTGCAACTCCCCCCCCAAATTTCAAAAAAAATCCTGATTTATCATGTCAGTCATGATAAAACAATTTTTTGTTCAAGGAATCCTAAAGACACTTTCCATATACAATTTGAAATATATATTTGATTTTAAGTGACCAATCCATGTTTCCAAAAATTCATTCAGAAAGAAGATTTTTGAAGAATTAAAATTCTATTTTTTGATTCTCTTGACAATATTTTGAAATACCAAACTAAGGCACCTGTGGGGATCAGTCATTGAAAATTTGTTAATAAGATTTAATGATTCCATCTTAACTTAATGTATTCTGCAACATTCCGGTATGACTCATTTTCTTTACAATGCCATGACCCTTCTATAAATAATTTGATCAAAAAATGTATTTACTCAGGGAATTGAAAACTCTGTATAGTATGCAAATTAAAGATCCCCACGTCTTCATGAATACTGTTTATTATTCATATAATTCACAACTTTTACCCGTAAAGGAACTTAATATCCTTTACTGTTTTTGAAGGATTACAGGTTATTGTGACATTGTACCATCATCTGTGAGTAGAGCAGAAATTTTTTTCTTTAGTGTGCAATTTAAACCCCACTTTTTGTTGGGAGCTCCCAAAGCCCCATGGGGGACCATATACAAACTCACATTTTGATTGTATATTTTATGCCTTAAAACACATTTCAAATATTTTATTGAAATTGCTTCAGCAGTTTTAGATGAAGGAAGTTTACGAAAATGTAACTATATTGGTGATCTATTACAATGTGGACAACATCAGACTGAATGGACTAACAAGTACAGTCAATTAGAATAGTAAATGTTTACTACACAAACACAGTCTGAAAAGGTGTACTAAAAGATTCAATGACACAGTCTAGGAGTGGTGTCCTGGGTCGAAATTGATACTTAAACAAACATATGGGTTGTTTTATAAATGTAAACAAGTTTCTAAGCATGTACAAGTTGAATACAACACACAGTAGTCAGTCAATTACATTTTTAAAATCACAAAGTGAAAGTATTACTATCCAATTACAATTCTTAAGGAATTTTCCTATGAAAATTGAGCAAACATACATGCTCATAAATGGGGTGGTGTATCTAATTTATCCATATTAACTTTTTGTAAACACTTGATACAGTCCCTACATTAGTTTGTAAACTATACATACTTGTTATTTATGTCATATATTCTACACATTGTTTGTAAAGTCTATTAACATGTATTTACAATCAAAAAGTCCAGTATATTTTTATTTATGATTCTACCCTTACAACTTTCTGAGGAGTGAACTATTTTGAACTTTAAAATTTATTTTTGCCCACTGTTTGGGTTACTATATCCACAGACTGGCAGTCAGAATGTTTGATAAACATGCTGTCCATGCATAGATAATTCAATCCAAAGTATTGATTATTTGTAACATAAACTATGGTTAAATGTTGTGTAAAATTCTAAATTTACACAGGTCTCAATATGTGGTACTGTAGAACCAGGGCCATGAAACTCACAATTTTGGGAGTATGTGACCTCTTGTTACCTTTCAAAGTATATCCAAATCTTCAACAGGACTCATTAAATAATTTTATTGTACTACAACTACAAATTTTCTGCGATGTAATATGGATTTAAGGAGCAAAGATCCTGCTCACAGTTGTGGGAATATGTTACCTACAATTGACAACAGTCTCAATTTCGTACCCTATACTGGAAGCCCCTGGGAGGGTGTCAACGGCCATATTATTCACAATTTTGACTTACTGAAGGAGGTGTTATTCAAAATCATGAAAAAGACATGTAATTTTCACAATTTCAAAACTATATGGTATTTTGTTAATTAAGATAAAGCATAGAACAGCTTCCTCAAAGTCCATGCACATACCGGTATTCTCCAATGATCTTATCCCAAAGGAAGTGTTCAATGCTGCAAATTATGGCAAACATTGCATCAGGTTTCTTAAGTTAACTGTCATGCTTTATATTTTCTAGACGTAATCTTTGAAATAAATTCCATGACAAAATATCCATCAGCAACAGTTGCCCTTTTACTAATACTGAACTAGGCTTTCCCGTCGGTTGTTTTATACTTGAAATACTTCACCAGTCATATAGACTGACCTTTTCTACCATCTGTTTTCATAACCATGCCCTTTTAAGTCTTTCGCTAAACTCCTTGGATGTTTCTATACCTTTGTTATTTTTATATATACATTACAAAGATTCATTGTGATTGAAAGAAAATACAATGGTTCAATAGAACGCATTGGTCACTTGCTACCTGGTATTTTCGATCTATTAATGCTATCATCTAAGTATAAGATCCAAAGGACAATGGTCAATATACTGTATAAAAAGTCATCAATATAAAAATACATGTACTAGTTTTTTTTTTTTAAAATTCATACAAGGTCACATATAAGGACAAATTTGGATTCACTTAAAGAGACATGAACCTAAATAAATTGTAAAATTGAGTAAAATATATATTTAAGACGCGTCAGATACCTTACTAAGTAAAATATATATCAGCTATTGTGCAAATGTGTCAAATAAAACCGGCCCGGTCGAATTTTGCAGTAGTGTTGAACTTTAGTGACCTCCCAAATGCACTGCATAAATTAAATGAACGTAAACAAAATGGTGGGTCGAAAACGTGGGTGAAGCTAACACAAACGAATTTCGATAGAAAACAAAGTATATGAAGAGTCAGTAACGTGCGTGATTGGGAAAGTAGGTAAATATAAATGGATAGCTGTAATGCAAGAGACAGAAGCAACTTTCCAGTTAATACTTGCGTGATGTACATATATGTGCAATTAAGTCAAGAACCTCCCCGTCATATGAAAAGTCTCGTTTGAATTCTGACTTATCATTGAAGTACGCTAAATACAAATTGTTTTATTACTAATATTAACAAATATGGCTTCTACTTCATATGTCAACGATCGTAAATTAGAAAATCATCTTAAAATGTGGAAAACTAATATTCATTATCGTGTCAGCAAGTTTGTTGTTCATTATAATCTCGCTTTCGACCAGCTTTCGTTTTTGTGTTCCCAAAATAGAATATGACGGTCTATTTTTATCATTTTTGGGGTAGGTATTCCCCACATTTTCCTGTCGTTTTAGATAACCAATCATTGTAATAAAATATTCAAGAAACATCTGAAAACCATATCTGAGCATACAGAACAACTTATTTTAGGTTCATGTCCCTTTAATACCAGTCCTCTTAGCTATAATATTGACAGGAAGTTGTTACAAATAGCTTATTTGAACCCCGTGACTTTGACCCCGTGACTTTGAATAAAGGTCAATGCATTTGATTCAATTTTTGGACATACTTTAAAGCCCCATTCTTTGTATTAAATTTTACAGTTCTAATAATGTATAAGATCATCTGCACTAATGACAAGAAGTCAGTTCAAAGTATTTGGCTATTTGATTCATGTGACCTTTAGGTAAAGTTTATTCATTATTGTTAAATATCAAAATCAACACAAAGTCATATAATTGGTAAATATATATGTAATAATGATAATAATAATCACTGTATTAGAATCCACATGCAAGGTATATCTTTCTCTTCATGACTTTTTTAAATGGCTGTTAAATAGTTGCACTTCTCCAGTAATATTTTGAAAAATATTAGACAATGACTTAATATATCAATCTTAATATTGAATCATGATTCCTCAGATGTAAACGGAATAAATTAATAAAATAAACTACCTTTTTTCATTTCATTTTAAGAAACTATTATTTACATTTTACTGACTATCGTTAAAATACAAATCATACCTAAATATCTTTCATCTAGTCAAATTGATGTAAAAAATAATATTATTTCATGTAAGCCAACATTGTGTTTTATATTTCATTTTATTCCATATTTTCTTCTATTTTTTATGTCCAAGAGATAAATACATATACGCTCGTATCTATTCTGTTTTACATTGATTTATTGTACTGTATTTAACTTTTTTATTGGCCATTTGTATTTTAAAGTTACCTCCCTTACAATACTGCATGCGTTTCACGGTGATGTTTTTCTTGCTTTCTTGCAGAGTGCTCGATTTTTCTTGATAAGAAATATAAATCACTGATTAAGCGTAAGTTGACCATTTCTGTATTATTAGAGCGCTCGATTTTTCTTGATAAGAAATATAAATCACTGATTAAGCGTAAGTTGACCATTTCTGTATTATTATCATTCATTGTAATGAAAATTTTTATCAATAAAACATGTATCTGCTTGACCAAGAACGTAGTTACAAATCCTTGGCTTGACTCGGTACACTGTCAAAAGATCGTGGCCATTTCCTCTCAAAATTCGTTCTTTAAGGCCTATGGAAGCTATGATATCTATTTACAATAAGCTAGGTGACTATAGTGTATCACATTAAATCATATAAATGATTTGGTTTTGTAATCGCAAGGATACATACTGCGGAAGTTAGGATTGTGTTTACTTCATCTCGCACTTCAGCTGAAGAAATATAAACAACCTGATAGAACAGTTACCGTAATGTAAGCTACCGTGATGTAAACGTTGACTATAACTGTTACAACATAACTGTAGATATTTAATTTTGGAAAAAATATTGCAGTTTTTCCTCAGTCATGGTTGCAGAAACTGTCGCCGCGCATGCGTCAAGTAGAATGAATACCGACGATATAAAAACACATTTAGGGTACTGATGAAGTGAATGGGATTGCTTTTGCTAATAATCAAGTTTATTATTTACAATCAGATTCAAATTTTATAAGCAAATAGACTACAATACTAGATCTAGCACTACGCTTGTACTAGACACTGGCCGGTTCACTGTTATAAGTCAGAAGTCAAATATATATATATAATACCGTATTTCCCGGAGAATAAGTTGCGACTTTCCCCCCTTAAATTCGGGATCGCTACCTATACACCAGTGAGACTTATCTGTGGACGAAAACCAAAATCTGACGATGTTTTTGAATTATTTCTACGTCATGATCCACACGTGAAAATCGTAAGTTTTACTCGCCGCTTTAGTAAAGTTATACATCATAAAAAAAATCGCCGTAAAAGTGTTTAAAAGATATAATATGTAATGAAAATATAATAAAGATGACAATAATTACGTACCAAATGCATGTTCAATCGTACAATTGTTTAATTCACGGAAAATCGGCCAACTGAAGCGTGGTTGTTTACTATCACAACACAATGGCGGACTGAACTCGCTATCGATTTTCTGTGGGTTTGTTATCGAGATAATAATATTTAAACGTCAAAAATGATCAAAATATCAAATTAAAGGTTTAATATATTATTTAAATATTATGTTTGGACAAGAAATGTTCGCAGACACCAAGGAAAATGGAAATCTCTCTTCTGAATGACTGCTAACTTGCACACGTCTGTTACACAGTCGTTATATGTCAACAGGTGTGGTATTTCCCGGAATCCTGTCGTCGTGATATCAATGAAATAATTCAGCAATCAAGTTATACATGTAAATAACATGTAATATAGAACATAAATATCAAATTTTTATAAGCATCCCACTGTCGTAAAAAACATCTTTTAATCGATCTCTGCAGCGTCCAAACCCCACGAGGGTCAAATCCCGAAGTTCAACAAAAATAAAAGCTTGGGTAGTGCATTATCCGGATCAGCTTACACTCCTAAAATGCAAAGTCGATATTATACAGTAACGTCTTTGTACACAAAGACATATTTTATACACATGATATATCAAAATAAAGATATAATTAGTACACAAACTTCTATGCGAAATGAAGACAGTATCTTAAACCGGCGTATATGAAATAAACATTAGTTATTCGAGAGTAAGCATGAATTCGAACTTGCAAATGTATTACAATGTGTTTTCCCGGAATTCTGTCCCCGTGATTTTAATGAAATACTCCAATCAACTTTATAAACGGAAATAACGTGTTTTAAAAATATAATATCGACAATATAGACATCACACAGTCGTATAAAAATCATTTAATCGATCTCTGCAGTGACAAACACCACGAGGTCATATCCCTGAAGTTTGCAAAAATAAGGCTACGGTAATGCATATATGATAGGCCGAATACGCCTTCAAATACTCTAAACGAAGTCAAATTTAGGTTACGATGCTAATCTTGATAATACATATAATAAATTACACAACCATATGTTTGATACACAAACTATATCAAAATAGTGTGATACAATACAATCCTATTTCATAATGATAGACCTGTATTTTAACCGGCTTACTGACATACGAACGAGAGTAAGCGTGGATTCGTACGGCCGCCATGTTTGTTTACACACAAGTAGGCTTACGTAATGGCAGAGTAAACAACAAACAGCAACATGATCAAATCCATTTTTACTCAAGATATTCACATCATTGCGAGTGTTATTTGTTATTTATTTCCATTAAGTTTACAGACAGTTTTAGTTAGTCTAATCAATCGATAATCATTACCGTATACGTACTTCATCAGAGATCCGTCACAGATCGATCATACAAATGTATGTACTCAAACGTGGGTAACATGAATATTGGGGGAAAATAAATTGATGATCCTGTTGATACATAAAACTAGATAAACCAAATCAAAAAAGTATGTGTAGCAAATGTGAAGCATGCGAGAACAGGCAATCCCTGACAGTTCTTGACCTCTGTGCAATACACAACGTTACAATACACAGTGTAAAAGTTATCTCCCGTAGTTACGGATATTGCCGATAGGATTACCAAAGTATAGTGTTCCGGTTATATTGAGAAACCTGAGTGATTTTATAATGGAAGGTGTATACACACCTCCATAAAAAAAAGAAGTCGTTTAAAGATTTAAGCCTATTTGACCCCTGTGACCTTGAATGAAGGTCAAGGTCATTCATTTGAACAAACTTGGTAGCCCTTCATCCCAGCATGTCACAGGCTCAATATCAGGTCTCTAGGCCTCTTGGTTATCAAGAAGAAGTCATTTAAAGATTTCAGCCTTTTTGACCCCTGTGACCTTGAATAAAGGTCAAGGTCATTCATTTGAACAAACTTGGTAGCCCTTCATCCAATCATGCCACATGCCCAATATCAGGTCCCTAGGCTGGTTTGGTTATTAAGAAGAAGTCGTTTAAAGATTTTAGCCTTTTTTTACCCCTATGACCTTGAATGAAGGTCAAGGTCATTCATTTGAACAAACTTAGTAGCCCTTCATCCCAACATGTCACAGGCCCAATATCAGGTCTCTAGGCCTCTTGGTTATTAAAAAGAAGTCATTTAAAGATTTAAGCATATTTGACCCCTGTGACCTTGAATGAAGTTCAAGGTCATTCATTTGAGCAAATTTAGTAGCCCTCTATCCCAGTATGTCATAGGCCTAATATCAGGTTCCTAGGCCTCTTGGTTATGAAGCAGAAGTCTTAACAAGATATTTCAGCCTATTTGACCCCTGTGACCTGGAATGAAAATCAAGGTCATTCATTTGAACAAACTTGGTAGTCCTACATCCCAGCATGTCACAGGTCTAATATCAGGTTCCTAGGCCTCTTGGTTATGAAGCAGAAGTCTTAACAAGATATTTCAGCCTATTTGTCCCCTGTGACCTTGAATAAAGGTCAAGGTCATTCATTTGAACAAACTTGGTAGCCCTTCATCCCAGCATGCTATAACTCAAATTTCAGGACTCTAGGTCTCCAAGTTTTGGAGAAGAAGTTGTTTAAATGGAAAAGTTGACGCCGGACGGGGCCGGACGCTGCACCATAGCATATAAGCTCATCACTTGCCCTTCGGGCAGGTGAGCTAATAAAGACACATTCAATTATGTATATGCTTTATATATGCTAGTTACATTACCAACATTTGTATATACATACTATTTTATTATCTAATTGCTTAGGAAGTTGCCAAAGTTGGAACTCTCAGACAATAAGCATATACAGGTATATATATAAACATGTATATGGATACCTGATGTAGGTACCACTAAAAAGGTGTTTGCAGATCTGGAAAACAGTGGCCAAGCATATAAATATTTAATGATTCTCCATGGTACAAATCAAATACAGGGTAATTATATACACTAGATAATGTCAGTCATAGCTAATCTCTACACAGTCTGAACAGTTAATCTGTACTACCAAAGTTCATGGGCAACCATTACCAAATACCTTTAATTAACGCATTTATCCCTGAAGACACATTTAGGCTCTTCTAAATCAAAGACAAGATTAGTCCATTATGAAATTGCAGGGGTAAATGATCATGAGTTGCCACATAGGATACAGAATTATCTACTCATAATGAATTTTAAAAAGTTTGCTCTACTAATGTTAGAAATTGTCTACAAATACCAAATGAATTATTGTGATAATTTAACTATGGATTTTGAAATGATCATGATTTAACCCTAATAAATAAGTGTGCACATGTTTGTACAATATATCTTACAGTTGACATGAAAATTAAAATATATATTACATTCTTCCTAATAATATGGAGGTTTGAGATCCCAAAACGATGTAAGTCAATAGTACAATTTACCATTGATTAGTCCACCATCTATGTCATGATCATGACGATCAACTTAACAACATTTTTGTGACATAATGATCACCGGAAGACGAGGGACTCTATACAAATCAACTGCTAAAATGTACTTAACCCATATGTGCACATTGTTTTGGGATATCTTGAAATTTCTGCTTTGTTAAGGGCAACCCTCTTTCCTGTGTAGTAGCTAGGTATATGTAATTTACGTGACACTAGTATCTGTACTTCTCATTGTAATTTGTGATACTACTAAATGATTTATTTTTGAATATCCAATTTAATTCATTTTTGGGTACATGCATGTTCAAAGAAGCAGGTATATTTAAATTTTTGTTAGCAATATGGCAAGAACTATATGGAGTTTTCTGAGGTTTATTACATGTTAGTCATGATCACCAAATTCACCTCATATATAAATATAACTGACTTGATGAAATGACACTTATAAAATTACATTAAAATTACTAAGGACCTTAGGATATACTAACTTAATACTTACTTGCATTCCACATTTCCGTTAACTGTAAACTCTCTTTACAAGTTTCATTTTTTGTTTTCACAACACACAATCCCTAGCTCTACGCCAGAGGTCAGCCCATGACCAACTGGGTGAGGTGTAACTTTGGAAGTTATAACATCCTTCCGTCTGTTGGAAAATTTGTATAATATTGTTTACATAAATCATCACTTTTGAAAATGAACATGTTTCTTGTTCTTCAGTATACCAATTTTTTGCTTTGTGCCACAAGTCTGATGCACGACCGTCCTCTAGCAAAGTTTGTTTTTATCTCATGTTCACGTTGTCGATATTGTTCAATCGGATCAACACCACGATGATAAAATGACATTTTTAAAAATAACTTGAATTTAAACTTGTCACACATCAGAATGTTGGAAAAACCATAGAAATACTTCCCGATCGTCTAATAAATTCCAAAATAAGAATAAAAAATGAAATATTACTGCACTAAACAGGAACAGGTATTTTTCATAATAACTGTACACACTCAGATCACAAAGTACAACTCAAAGGTATATAATCTATAACATACCTGTGTACCCTGGTGTTATCTCATGTATCACAGCTTGTAACTATATATATGTACTCATCGTATTACAAGACTGACCATGGACATGCATGCAGACTAAAAATTTTGTTTTGTCTTGTTTCTGTACTTTTAACAGCCTTTTGTAGATTCAAGCCAAATTTTTCACAACCAAAGATAAATTTTACCTTGAAGATCCTAACTTCATATACCAAAGATTTGAATATGGTTTATACATGTCAAATGGTGAATTTAAAGGTGAAATCCAGTGAAATTTGATCATATGACATGTATTCATACATTTGGTAACCAAATTATGTGATAATGTTGTTTAAAATATTGATTTTTTATGCAGTATTATTATATATATATACTAATGCTTAGTCACCAAATTTTAAAACAAGGGCCTTAACGGTCATCTGACTATCTTGGCAATAGCTTTATAGGAAAATAATTAGATATGGTGTCATGGTAGCCATCTTCAATCTGGGATCAACCAGAGATATAACAACACTTTGACAAGATCATATCAGCCGCATTTCATGTTTCAAGTTTCAGTTAAATTGCACTGGTAGAACTTGAGAAGAAGTTCAAAATGTGTTTTCAAGATGGCATCTGTGGCAGCCATCTTGGATCATCTGTGGCAGCCATCTTGGATTTTGGATTGACATAAAATATAACAACACTTGGTCGGGACCATGTCAGGATCATTTCATGCAGGTTTCAGCTTAATCACACTGGTAGAACTTCAGAAGAAGTTCAAAATTCAAGATTTTGGAATATTTGACTCTCGTGACTTTGAAAGTAGGTCAAGGTCATTCATTTCCACAACTTTGATAGCCCTTTATCTCAGCATGCTACTGACTAAATATGCATCCCAGCTTGCCACCAGCAAAATATGAGTACCCTGGATTTTGGGTTAGTTAACAAAAATCGTTCAAAGAATTTAGCCTATTTGACCCCTGTAACCTTGAAAGAACGTCAAGGTCATTAATTTTCACAACTTTGGTAGCCCTTCATCCCATCATGCTACAGGCCAAATATGAGTACCCTGAACCTTTCGGTTAGTTAGAAGAAGTCATTCAAAGATTTTAGTCTATTTGACTCCTATGACCTTGAAAGTAGGCCAAGGTCATTCATTTTCACAACTATGGTAGCCATTCATCCCAGCATGCTACAGGCCAAATATGAGTACCCTGGACCTTTTGGTTAGTTAGAAGAAGTCGTTCAAAGATTTTAGCCTATTTGACCTCCGGTGACCTTGACAGTACGTCAAGGTCATTAATTTTCACAACTTTTGTATAGCCCTTCATCCCATCATGCTACAGGCCAAATATGAGTACCTCGGACCTTTTGGTTAGTTAGAAGAAGTCGTTCAAAGATTTTAGCCTATTTGACCACTGTGACCTTAAAAGAAGGTCAAGGTCATTTATTTTCACAACTTAGGTAGCCCTTCATCCCAGCATCCTACAGGCCCAATATCAGTACCCTGGGCCTTCTGGTTGAATGAAGGTCAAGGTCATTCATTTGAACAAACTTGGTAGCCCATCATCCCAGCATGCCATATGCCTAATATCAGGTCTCTTGGCCTCTTAGTTATTCACAAGAAATTGTTTATAGGATTTTAGCCTATTTGACCCCTGTGACCTTGAATGAAGATCAAGGTCATTAATTTGAACAAACTTGGTATCCCAGCATCCTACAGGCCCAATATCAGCACCCTAGGCCTTCTGGTTCTTGAGAAGAAGTTGGTTTAAACACCCTAGGCCTTCTGGTTCTTGAGAAGAAGTTGGTTTAAAGATTTTAGCCTTTTTGACCCCTTTGACCTTGAATGAAGGTCAAGGTCATTCATTCGAACAAACTTGGTAGCCCTTCATCCCAGCATGTCACAGGCCCAATATCAGTACCCTGGGCCTTCTGGTTCTTGAGAAGAAGTCGTTTAAAGATTTCAGCCTTTTTGACCCCTTTGACCTTGAATGAAGGTCAAGGTCATTCATTTGAACAAACTTGGTAGCCCTTCATCCCAGCATGCTACAGGCCTAATATCACGTCTCTAGGCCTCTTAGTTATTCACATGAAGTTGTTAAAAGGATTTTAGCCTATTTGACCCTTGTGACCTTGAATGAAGATCAAGGTCATTTATTTGAACAAACTTGGTAGCCCTTCATCCCAGCATGCTACAGGCTCAATATCAGTACCCTAGGCCTTCTGGTTCTTGAGAAGAAGTTGTTTAAAGGATTTTAGCCTATTTGACCCCTGTGACCTTGAATGAAAGTCAAGGTCATTCATTTGAACAAACTTGGTAGCCCTTCATCCCAGCAACCTACAGGCCAAATATGAGTACCCTGGGCCTTCCGGTTATTGAGAAGAAGTCGTTTGAATGAAAAGTTTACGGACGGTGGACGGCGGACGGCAGACGGCGGACGGCGGACGGCGGACGGCGCACGACGACGGACGGTGCATGATGACAATAGGTCATCCTGACCCTTTTTTTACCAAAACATATATGAAACTTAAGTTATGGCAATGCATTTATAATGATCTAAAAATTATGATAATTAGGGTTGTTACTTACAAGTACCTGAGAACCTGTTAAGGGTCGGGTTTGCATTGGGATACACCCAGGTCCAAAAATGTGTACCCAGGTTACCAGTCAAAATAGGAAACATTCTGAAATATGTCTGTATACGTAGAATTCAATTAAAAGTAGTACAAATTCTCTCATTTGTTCTGGATATAACAATATCTTTTAGTGCTGTGTATCGCAAGGTATACGACGATACGATACGTATCACAATGCACGGTTCACGATACGATACATATTGCGATATTTTGATAGACATTATAAATGAAATCAAGTAAAAATCACCAATAAATATGACAGAGATTTCTTGACTTGAGTTTTATCCATTTCCCATGTTCCGCTACTAGATTTATTAGACAGAGACTTGAAATAAGATCAGGAAACACAGGCCCTGACACAAATTTAGTGTTTTTGCTCCTGATGAGATTCAGCCATTTTGTTATTAATAAACGTTCGGGTGACATTGACTAAGGGAGATAGTCCAATGTTCAATTCTTATTTTAAGGTATTGCGATACTAATAAATTGCACATGATGCATCAATGTACCACTCAGCGATGCAATACATTGATCAGCAATTTATGTAGGATATTTTTCTTTTGAGTCCTGGACTCATCACTTTTGAAAATGGTGAGTCCCAGACAAAATTAGTAAGTTCCAAATAAAATCAGTGAGTCCCAAAATATATGCGTATCCTTGCAATAGCGCATTCCTGTATGATTTATTTCAATTATATCATTCAATTAGGAAAAAAAATGTTTTAAATTATGACAACCTTTAAAACAAGAGGCCCAAGGGCCATATATAACGGACATCTGACTATCTTGGCAATAGCTGTATAATAATCATAATCAATTAAGATATGGAGTCATGGTTAAACAAGGGGCCCATGGGCCTTATTAACAGTCATCTGACTATTGGCACAATACAACATAGTCATATAAAGATTTAAGCCTATTTGACCCCTGTGACCTTAAATAAAAGTCAAGGTCATTCTTTTGAACAAATTTGGTAGCCCTTCATTCCAGCATGTCACTGGCCTAATATCAGGTCTCTAGGTCTCTTAGTTATTCACAAGAAGTCGTAGTGGTGGGAATCGGATAGAATTTCATTATCGATTAATCGGGATAATCGGATGGCCTCTTCCAATCGATTATCGATTATAATCAGATGTGTTTGATCTAATAATAAATGTACAAGATATTAAAATTTCTTATTTATACAAAGAAGACATAAGAAAACAATGTGCTCAAAGTTTCTTATTTATACAAAGAAAACAATGTGCTGTTTTGTTTTAAATCTAGAAATAAAAGACATGTTCAAATGTTTAAAGGTTTTTGTTTTTATTAAAACAGATAAACCAGAGAGGAATGTAGAATGACTAGAAAGTGTATGTCCTCATATTTGTCGTGTTTCCTAAAAAAATATATAAACAACGTCATTTGATTTTTTTATACAATTTGAATTTCATAAAGAAAACAAACAATGCAAATTAAAGCAATGATTTTTAAATTCCAAACACTGGTTTAAACGAAAACAAATTTCAACAACGTGTAACAGTAAGTCCTGACGCATGGACGATTTGACATCAACATACCTTTATTCGCATATGATTTAAGACACACGCGGCACACTGCCAATTTCATATCCAAATTCTCCTTATTTGGAGGGCCAAATTTAATTTTTTTTAACCCGAAATATCGCCACACTCGCGAGGAGCTGGCTCCTGGGTGATTATACAGTTCGTCGTCCATTTTGTGTACAGCGTCTGGGTCACTTGTACGCTTTACAGGTATACATGTAAGGTCAAGCGTTCACGCAACCCTATTAACTAACAAGAGGCCCATGGGCCTTAACGGTCATCTGACTCATTGCACAAAACAACAAAGTCACAGCATAAAGTATTGGTTAAAGATTGATATAAACAATACAAGGAACTCCTTAGTTGAATATGTAAGTTTCTAAAATAGGTAAATGTCATTTGTTGAACAAACTTGGTAAATTGGTAAAACAAATGATGTTTCACACCAAATATGGATGAAAACCATCCAAGGATGAAGGAGGAGTAGGATTTTAAAGCTTAGAATTAAGAAAATTTGCCCTTTTGGGGCCCCGACCCTCAACCCCTAGGGGTCGGACCAAGCTCATTTATATAAAATATGATTGTCCATCCCCAATGATGTTTCACACCAAATATAGATGAAATCCATTGAAGGATGAAGGAGGAGTAGGATTTTAAAGCTTAAAATTAAGAAAATTGCACTTTTGAGGCCCCATCCCTCAGCCCCTAGGGGTCGGACCAGGCTCAATTATATAAAATATGATTGTCCTTCCACAATGATGTTTCACACCAAATATGGATGAAATTCATCCAAGGATGAAAGAGGAATAGGATTTTAAATCTTAAATTAAGAAAATTTGCCCCTTTCTGAGCCCCATCCCTCAGCCCCTAGGGATCAGACCAAGCTCATTTACATAAAATATAATTGTCCTTTCCCAATGATGTTTCACACCAAATATGGATGAAATCCATCCAAGGATGAAAGAGGAGTAGGATTTTAAAGCTTAAATTAAGAAAATTTGCCCTTTTGGGGCCCCACCCCTCAGCCCCTAGGGGTCGGACCAGACTCATTTATATAAAATAACATTGTCCTTCCCAAATGATGTTTCATACCAAATATGGATGTAATCCGCTCAAGGGTTAAGGAGGAGTAGGCTTTTGTATAAATAGTCTTACGCACGACGCACGGCGCACGACGACGGACGAAACATAATGACTATAAGTCATCCTGACCTTCGGTCAGATGACCTAAAAACTAAGGCCAAGAGGGCCTGTATCGCTCACCTGGTTTGTAATGCCAAGTAATGTTCTGAATACAGGTTCATTGTTTCTTTTCTGAAGGAATTTTAATATTAACCTCTAAATTCCCTATTGGGCCCCACCCCTCCCCCCCCCAGGGGGTCAGAGCCAAAATTTATACAAGTTCTGTTCCCCTTCCCCCATAGATGTTTATGGCCAAATTTGGTCACAATCCAACCAAAACTCTAGGACAAGAAGTGATTTATAGGATTTACCTCTATTTCCCCTATTGGGCCCCACCCGTCCTGCCCTCGGGGGGCCAGAGTCAAAATTTATACAAGTTCTGTTCCCCTTCCCCCAAGGATGTTTGTGGCCAAATTTGGTTACAATCCATGCAGAACTCTATGACTAGTAGCGATTTAAAGGATTTACCTCTATTTCCCCTATTGGGCCCCGCCCCTCCTGCCCCCATGGGGTCAGAGCCAAAATTTATACAAGTTCTGTTCCCCTACCCCAAAGGATGTTTGTGGCCAAATTTGGTTACATTCCATTCAAAACTCTATGACTAGTAGCGATTTAAAGGATTTACCTCTATTTCCCCTATTGGGCCCCGCCCCTCCTGCCCCCGGGGGACCAGAGCCAAAATTTATACAAGTTCTGTTCCCCTTCCCCCAAGGATGTTTGTGGCCAAATTTGGTTACATTCCATTCAGAACTCTATGACTAGTAGCGATTTAAAGGATTTACCTCTATTTCCCCTATTGGGCCCCGCCCCTCCTGCCCCCGGGGGACCAGAGCCAAAATTTATACAAGTTCTGTTCCCCTTCCCCCAAGGATGTTTGTGGCCAATTTTGGTTACAATCCATGCAGAACTCTAGGACAAGTAGCGATTTATAGGATTTACCTCTATTTCCCCTATTGGGCCCCGCCCCTCCTGCCCCGGGGGGTCAGAGCCAAAATTTATACAAGTTCTGTTCCCCTTCCCCTATGGATGTTTGTGGCCAAATTTGGTTACAAGCCATGCAGAACTCTAGGACAAGTAGCGATTTATAGGATTTACCTCTATTTTCCCTATTGGGCCCCGCCCCTCCTGCCCCCGGGGGGTCAGAGCCAAAATTTATACAAGTTCTGTTCCCCTTCCCCCAAGGATGTTTGTGGCCAAATTTGGTTACAATCCATGCAGAACTCTATGACAAGTAGCGATTTAAAGGAAATGTTGACGGACAGACGGACGCCGACGGACGCCGACGGACGACGGACGACGGAATGCCGCGCCATGACATAAGCTCATCACCGGCCCTTCGGGCCAGGTGAGCTAAAAACTAAAAACAACGTCCGGTGTTGATTCCGGAATAGAGCGTAAATTTCACTAATCGATTTAGTTTTTTTGTAATCGATTGTCGCTTAGATTTGCTTCAATCGATCAATTATCGATTATAATCAATAATCAGCCCACCACTAAGAAGTCGCTTAATTTTTTTAGCCTATTTGACCCCTGTGACCTTGAATGAAGGTCAAGGTCACTTATTTGAACAAACTTGGAAGCCCTTCATCCCAGCATGCTGCAGGCCCAATATGAGTACCCTGGGCCTTTTGGTTCTTGAGAAGAAGTTTTAAAGATTTTAGTCTTTTTGGCCCCTTTGACCTTGAATGAAGGTCAATGTCATTCATTTGAACAAACTTGGTAGCACTTTATCCCAGTATGCTGCAGGCCCAATATCAGGTCTTTACGCCTCTTAATTATTCACAAAAAGTAGTTTAAAGATTTTAGCCTATTTGACCCCTGTTACCTTGAAAGAAGGTCAAGGTCATTCATTTCAACTACTTTGGTAACCCTTCATCCCAGCATGTCACAGGCCAAATATGAGTACCCTGGACCTTTTGGTTAGTTAGAAGTCATTCAAAGAATTTAGCCTATTTGACCCCTATGACCTAGAAAATAAGTCAAGGTAATCCATTTCCATACCTTTAGTAGGCTTTCATTCCAGCATGCAACAGGCCAAATATGAGAACTCTGGGCCAAACGTTTATTGGGAAGAAGTCGTTCAAAGATTTCAGCCGATATGACCCCTGTGATCTTGACAGAAGGTCAAGGTCATTCATTTTCACAACTTTGGCTGCCCTTTATCACAGCATATACCACAGGCCAAATATAAGCACCCTGGAACTTTTAGTTAGTTAGAAGAAGTCCTTCAAAGGTTTTAGCTTATTTGACCCCTGTGACCTTGAAAGTATGTCAAGGTCATTCATTTTTATAACTGTGGTAGCCCTAGCCCTTCATCCAAGCATGTTACAGGCCAAATATGAGTACTCTGGGCCTCATGGTTATTGAGAAGAAATCATTAATAATTTTTAGCCTATTTGACCCTTGTGACCTTGACAGCAGGTCAAGGGCATTCATTTTCATAATTTTTTGTAGCTCCTTATCGCATGCTACAGGCCAATTATAAATATTCTGGGCCTTTCAGTTATTGAGAAGAAGTCATTCAAAGATTTTAGCCTTTTTGACCCCTGTGATCTTGAAAGTAGGTCAAGGTTATTTATTTTCACAACTTTGGTAGCCCTTAAGTCCAGCATGGTACAGGCTAAATATGAGTACTCTGGGCCTTGTGGGTATTGAGAAGAAGTCGTTCAAAGATTTCATCCTATTTGACCCCTGTGACCTTCAAAGTAGGTGGTCATTCATTTTCACAACTTTGGTAGCTCTTCATCCCAGCATGTTATATATAGTCCAAATATGATTACTCTGGGCCCTATGGTTATTGAGAAGAAGTCATTCAAAGATT
>NW_027188089.1:0-46234 GCF_041381155.1 Argopecten irradians
ATTCGTTCGGTTTCAGTAAATTTTACCGTAATTTTTGAGGTCGTAGTGCCTTTACATTTTGTTCTTTGTCAAATTATCTACAGACGTATTTTCATTTAATACAAAATGGCGGAAATATTGCGAAGCTGATATGGCAATTCGTTCGTTGTCCGTAAATTTCACCGTGACTTTGTGATATTTCAGCGCTTTTTTCATTGGATGTAGAGTGTTGATTTCCGTACATATATACTTTGCCGACAAGATTATCGAAAACCGGAAGTTGACATTTTTTGTAATAATATGTAGAGAGAAAAAGTTTACGCTTAAGATTATCTGCAGAAAATATTATCGGATGAAATCTGTGAAAAGAACTTTTAGTGAGTTATAGGCATTTTTAAATTTTAAGATATGACGTCATAGCGGCAATTTTGTTTTTTTTTTATGAAGATGAAAATCATATCAAACGTTAGAGAACATTCGAGGGGTCTTCTCTATAGCAATTGCAGACTCTATTAGTCATTTAGTTCGACAATATATAATGTTAAACATTTTGGCGGGAATTTAGCAAAGATCAAAGGATTGTTTTTCAAAATGGCATACAGCATTAACCGGAAGTGCTACCGAAAAATAAAAGACACCAAATTAATCAGAATGGCCTTCTGCATCGATATGTAAAAAAAAAATAAAAATTTGTGAACTTTGACCCTAAAGCGAAGTTTTTGTTTGACCTTTGACCTAATTGCTGTGATCGATTAAAAGTTAATCTTTTATACGATCTACATAAAACATCAAAAATATTTGCTGTATCTTAAACGGTTTTTGAGTTATGGCTGTTTTAAACTTTTTAGGTATGACGTCATGGCGGCCATCTTGGATTTTTGACCTACTTAAAAATGTTGCGGTCACCCCTTCAACTCATGCCATAAAATATAACAATAAGGCCATTGGCATACCTCTTACCATTTTGAAGATCTTTTGGACACAAAAAAGTGTAGAAGAATAATAATAATAACTAGAAATTGTCATAGACAATTTGGCGGGCTTTTCACTATATTCAGTTCATGGGTTTTGAAGTTGTAACCAATAAATGACCTTGACCTTCAGCCCTGAATAAAAGTGTTTTAGTGAAGATCTGCATGAAGTTTGATCAGCCGAAGAGAACTCTCATCTTAATCCAATTCATATTTCCAAATTCCCACTTTGAATTAGTGATTAACTTCACGACTTGCTTACCAACATATGAACAAGGGTAATCACTTATAAAGAAATATACTGTTACATAGGTTTTTTAGGGGGAGTTATCTTTCTTTGCACAGATTAACCTCTGTCTCAAGAAGAAATATGAAATAAAATGGAGACTACGGCTTCAAATTTGACCCGTACTTCAAACCGGAAGTTGACATTTTGAGCCCACCATCATCAGATGACTTTATAGCCCATCCCCTGGACATCTTATATATGAAATATGATGATCCTAGACCTTACAGAACTTCAAGAGAAAAGTTTTCAAGTTTATTGTTTAAAACAGGACCTTTAACATTTGACCCTTACCGAAAACCGGAAGTTGCCATTTTTTGTAATAACATGTAGAGAGAAAAAGTTTACGCTTAAGATTACCTGCAAAAAATATTTTGGATGAAATCTGTGAAGAGAACTGTTAGTGAGTTATACGCATTTTTAAATTTTAAGATATGACGTCATAGCGGCCATTTTTTTTTGACGAATATCAAAATCATATCAAACGTTAGAGAACATTAGAGGGGTCTTTTCTATAGCAATGACAGACTATATTAGTCATTCAGTTCGACAATATATAATGTTAAACATTTTGGCGGGAATTTAGCAAAGATCAAAGGATTGTGCAAAATTGCATACAGCATTAACCGGAAGTGCTACCGAATAATAAAAGACACCAAATTCATCAGAATGACTTTCTGCATCGATATGTAAAAAGAAATTTCGCAAAATCAAAAAAATAAGAATTCATGAACTTTGACCCCATAGCGAACTTTTTTGTTTGACCTTTGACCTAATTGCTGTAATTGAATAAAAGTTAGTCTTTTATACGATCTACATAAAACATCAAAAATATTTGCTGTATCTTGAACGGTTTTAGAGTTATGGCTGTTTTAAACTTTTTAGGTATAAGGTCATGGCGGCCATCTTGGATTTTTGACCTACTTAAAAATGTTGCGGTCACCCCTTCAACTCATGCCATACAATATAACAATAAGACCATTGGCATACCTCTTACCATTTTGAAGATCTTTTGGACACAAAAAAGTGTAGAATAATTACTTACATAATATATAATAATAATAATAAAAATACTGTTAGAGGTATCTTCATGATTCCAACTGTTCCGAAATCAGAATGATTTTTGTAGTGTTCCAGCAAAATTAATGTATTTTATTTTTCTTACGTTTTGAGAAAATCAACTTTTTATGTCCCTGTTCTGTCGATGCAAAAATTCACTTGGAAGGTCTTTATCACTACGGTGTTGATTCCGGTTGAAAACAAGCGTTCTGACGCCCTTCGAATTTGCGAATTCAAACTCAACAAAAGTAGCGGAATAATATCAATAAACCAGATATTTTCAGCACTAACTATCGAGATTAATCAGGCATAGAACTCGATACCAGGTAAAAAGAATTTCCTGTAACAGTTGCGATATGAAAATATTGCGATGTGAGTAAATAAATGATTAATTTCTTTATTCTGATTACCATTTCTAAATTTGACGATTTGATACCGAACATTCCAATGACGTCACTTTTTAGTCCCCTATGAGCCCGGGTGATTCGACCTTGCAAGCTGACGTTTTGAAGGATTGGATAAGCACTCATTTGCGGTATTATGGTGGCAATTTGCACTCATATACAGCTTAACATAGTTTAAAATAATAGTGTTACTTTATCTTGGAACATTTCATTATTTAAACGTCACTTTGACAAAAAGAAACAGTAGGCCTACGTAGGCTACAATGTAAATCTTACAGCGTTTGTGGATACAAGGCTTCGTTTAGTAGATGAATTTCATGAAATATTGCACAAAAAAACATCATTAACATGCTTCTGACACATATAATTAATGAGTTGAATTGAATATGTTTGACATTGTGTGTAAAAAATCTATTTTGGTCTTTCGCCGTCGAAAACCGATGAAACCGCGGTACCACTGGGTTGCGAGCAGCTATCGTGATTTTTTCGTGTTTATTTTTTCTTATTCATTAAAAAAGCGATCTTTGAAGACTTAAGACTATCTCTGAGTCCAAAAGGTTTCGGCTATAGCATTCATTTTTTTATATTTGAGTTGAATGCATCAAATCGGATCTGTTCCCGACATCGACTGTGCATTGTATAACATTAGGCCTACCTGTACCTGCAGTTATCGTGATTTTTCATGCAACTTAGTAGAATTTTACGATGCATACGCAGTAGAAAGATATAATCTAAAAAAGATTGTATTGTACAATTTCTCAATGCATAATATAACTTTGATATTACATGGTATAAAATAACAACTGTCACTGGTGAATATAAAACTCTGAATTTCCTCGTTTTTGGGTAGTTTTAGGCAACAACTCTGAGTTTTTCAGCGTGTCACGATTATATTCAGTGTGGTCAGGTTATATTCAGAATTGTAACCGAAAACTCAGCGTGTTATATATTCAGAATTGAAACCGAAAACTCAGCGTGTCAGATTAAACTCTGCATGTTCGGTTATATTCAGAGTGAAGACCGAAAACTCAGCATGCCCGATTATATTCAGCGTGTCAGATTAAACTCAGCATGTTCGGTTATATTCAGAGTGAAGACCGAAAACTCGGACTGGAAGATTATATTCAGCGTGTTAGATTAAACCCAGCATGTTCGGTTATATTCAGAGTGAAGACCGAAAACTCAGCATGTCCGATTATATTCAGCGTGTCAGATTAAACTCAGCATGTTCGGTTATATTCAGAGTGAAGACCGAAAACTCAGCGTGTCCGATTATATTCAGCGTGTCAGATTAAACTCAGCATGTTCGGTTATATTCAGAGTGAAGACCGAAAACTCAGCATGTCCGATTATATTCAGCGTGTCAGATTAAACTCAGCATGTTCGGTTATATTCAGAGTGAAGACCGAAAACTCAGCATGTCCGATTAAATTCAGCGTGTCATATTAAACTCAGCATGTTCGGTTATAATGTCCGATTAAATTCAGCGTGTCATATTAAACTCAGCATGTTCGATTATATTCAGAGTGAAGACCGAAAACTCAGCGTGTCCGATTATATTCAGCGTGTTCTTTTAAATTCAGAGTTTAGTGTCAATCAAACTTGCGCAGAGCGGGTACCCGGGTCAGTCCTACCTAGCCACGGGGGGCATCACACCTCGTGTGCTACTGCGTAGTTGAGCTGTCAATCACCGGCCCGGTACAGGCACTGTTCCTCAGAAAAGATAGCGTGAGGTCGAAGAATGTTTACAACCGGGTCCTCAAATGTATACGTACGAGATATAGCCGCTAAACAATTGATGATACTTTAATTTAATTTTATACTGAATGTATAATTTTCAGCAACGGAATCTAATAATCAGTCTAATATTATAGAGACGGCCAAATGAAGAGACCGAGTCCGAGTCAAATATTGAAGAATCACGTGTAGACTCTATTACTAGATCTCGACGAGACGAACAACTATGTGTATGACAAATAATTCCGGGACCATGAAATGTAATATTGGTCACATCAGCCAAAGCACAGCGGCACGCAAATTATTCATTATGTAAAATATATGAACGTCATGTCCGCATGACTGAAAATTATATATTATGTAAATATCGGTTAGCTTGTTACTTACATAATATATAATAATAATAATAAAAATACTGTTAGAGGTATCTTCATGATTCCAACTGTTCCGAAATCAGAATGATGTTTTTAGTATTCCAGCAAAATTAATGTATTTTATTTTTCTTACTTTTTGAGAAAATCAACTTTTTATGTCGATGAAAAAAATCCACCTGGAAGGTCTTTATCACTACGGTGTTGATTCCGGTTGAAAACAAGCGTTCTGACGCCCTTCGAATTTGCGAATTCAAACTCAACAAAAGTAGCGGAATAATATCAATAAACCAGATATTTTCAACACTAAATATCGAGATTAATCAGGCATAGAACTCGATACCAAGTAATAAGAATTTCCTGTAACAGTTGCGATATGAAAATATTGCGATGTGAGTAAATAAATGATTAATTTTCTTTATTCTGATTACCATTTCTAAATTTGACGATTTAATCCCGAACATTCCAATGACGTCACTTTTTAGTCCTCTATGAGCCCGGGTGATTCGACCTTGCAAGCTGACGTTTTGAAGGATTGAATAAGCACTCATTTGCGGTATTATGGTGACAATTTGCACTCATATACAGCTTAACATAGTTTAAAATAATGGCGTTACTTTATCTTGGAACATTTCATTATTTAAACGTCACTTTGACAAAAAGAAACAGTAGGCATACGTAGGCTACAATGTAAATCTTACAGCGTTTGAGGATACAAGGCTTCGTTTAGTAGATGAATTTCATGAAATATTGCACAAAAACATCATTAACATGCTTCTGACACATATAATTAATGCGTTGAATTGAATATGTTTGACATTGTGTGTAAAAAATCTATTTTGGTCTTTCGCCGTCGAAAACCGTTGAAACCGCGGTACCACTGGGTTGCGAGCAGCTATCGTGATTTTCTCGTGTTTATTTTTTCTTATTCATTAAAAAAGCGATCTTTGACTATCTCTGAGTCCAAAAGGTTTCGGCTATAGCATTCATTTCTTTATATTTGAGTTGAATGCATCAAATCGGATCTGTTCTCGACATCGACTGTGCATTGTATAACATTATACCTGTACCTGCAGTTTATCGTGATTTTTTTCATGCAACTTAGTAGAATTTTACGATGCATACGCAGTAGAAAGATATAATCTAAAAAAGATTGTATTGTACAATTTCTCAATGCATAATATAACTTTGATATTCCATGGTATAAAATGAAAACTGTCGTTTTCTCCGTATCAACGTAACACGAGCGTGTGCTTCGTCTCGGCGAAATCTAGCTCGTTCCTCTCAGGGGGTGTCTTCAACGGCGTTCGAGCATATCAGAAAAAATCAATAAAATAACAAAGATTATCGTATACCAGGATATATAAAAGAACAACCAAAAACTTTGTGATTTGTTATCAATGTGTTATTATCCTTTTTCACTTTTCTTCATGCTGAAACAACAGCTACATGCACATTACATTTACATTTTTTTATTTTTCCTATAAGGAAATACCCTATCATACAACAATGTTATCTGCTTCTTATAAAAAAATCACTGTATATAAAAAAGCAGAAATCTGGTTTAGTGTTAACGTGCAGATCTTCTGATCTTTCGATTCTCCACCGGCGGCAATTTTTTTCAATTTTTTTTTAATATATCATGCAAACATGCCTATTCAAACTATTCACAATATCTGGCAAGGGCTACATGTACATGTAGCTCTATTACTACAGAAATAAATAATTATATATCTGAGGATTTACATCGGATATATACATGGTCAGTATCTTACAGTAGCTAGGCCAAGGACGTGTCCTTGAATAGGCCCTGTTAGTTTTATTTTGGTGTTGACACGGAAAGACGAGATGACTCCTGTCTCATGGACATTTAAAACAAATCATATATTTCATCTAGGCAAATAATAATTTGAAAATTCCATATACCGCCTGCAAGGAGACGTCCTAGGCCTATCTCTACCCACAATACACTTGATCGTGGTCTTATACATATGTATTATGTAACTTTTCATCGATAATTTGATCCAGATATAATTGTTTTCGACAATTGTATTTAGAATTATGAATATGTGGAAGGAACGTAATGTACAAGATAAAAACAACCCATTCTCAACTGCTATTTCCGGACCCTTAAATGTAATATTGGTCCACCCAACTCAGCCCAAGCACAGGGCAAACGCAATTTAATCATTATGTAAAATAAATCCTCATGTACGTCATGTCCACCAGATCACTGGAAAATTATATATATCATCGTAAATAATCGGGTTAGCTTTAGTATCAACTGTAACTTTACATTATATATAAATAATAATAATAAAAATACTGTAAGAGATCTATTTTCATAATTCCAAATTGTTTCTGAAATCAGAAACGATTTTTTAAGTGCTCCAGCAAAATTAATGTAGTGTAACTTTACTTACTTTAGGCGAAAATCGACCTTTTTTTGTGTCCCTATTTCCCTGAATGCAATAGTCACTTTTGCACATAATGGAAGGTTCTTCTTATCACAACGCTGTATTATTCACGTTGAAACAAACGTTCTGAACGCCCTTCGCGGTGTTAAGCTTTACATTTTAACGAATTTAAAGTTCGAACAAAAAGAAAGCGAACATAATATCAAGAAAACAATAGCATATTTCAGCGTCTAATATCAACATTAGTCGGGCACAGAACTCGATACCGGAGAATTAGAATTTCCTGTAATAGTTGCAATAGGAAAATATTACGATGTCAGTAAATAAATGTTTAATTTCTTTCGTTTGATTCAATTTCTAAATTTGTTGACTTGATCCCCAACATTCCAGTGACGTCACTTTTAGTAGGATTGAATGAAACGGCAGTCAGTCCCGCCAAACAGTGACGTCACAATCACCGAATGACGTCGCTTACATAATTCCCACGGTAGTAAAAAGGAGTACACACTCCTAATTCGGTTTAGTGAATGTAACTTTTCTTGATCATCAAAAAAGCGTTTCGCTTTGAGCGAAATCGTGTAAATAACAGGCAACTTTGCTTTCGTTTTTGAATACGCATCTCTGCTAGTATATATGCGAGCCAGTTGTATGTGGGGGGTGGGGTGTGGTTGGGTTTGGGGGGGGGGGGGGGGGGGGGGGGAGGAAAAACTGAATACATGTTCACCTATCTACAATAACAAGTTTTATTGTGGTGTCTGACCGTGCACAAAGCCGAAATGACTCAGCAAAACCTACCTCATCTACAATCTCATCGCACAAACGCAGACAAAACAACGCAGCACATCGATATTAATTTATAGCAATAATAAACATGTCCAACATTGGGACAATACTTGCAAGTACAATCATTAATGACATAAAACCAATTAATTACTAGAGAATTCAAATCGTATATATATTTCATCTAGGACTAAATACTTTTGTGCAATATCCTCTCCAGACCACCTGCTCTAGGTAGGTGATACCTTGGCCTATCGCTACCCACGATGCTCTCGATCGTGGTCTTATTATTATGTAACTTTTCATGGGATATTAAATCTAGACATATCTGTTTTCGACAGTTAAATTTCTATGAACACACGTGTAAAACAAGCAGTCTCAACTGCTATTCCGAGACCGTAAAATGCAATCTTGATCACCTCAGCCAAAACACAGGGGCACGCAAATTATGACAGAAACGTTTACTAATAATTTGATACGTATGTCATTTAAAAGTATTGGAGCCCTTTTGATATGCACGTGTATATATCATGACGTTTCAAGTGGCTGCCCGTATTATTTTTTGTGAAAAATGAATTATATATATTATATATATGTTATAAAATTCGGTTATCTTTTTTATTGTCATTATTGTTATATCTCGTACACTGTATGTGATATTTAAACAAAAACACATATTTTACCTATATTTTACCAATTATATATATATTGTAAGTACCGGTTAGCTTGTAATAATAATAATAATAATAAAAAACAGAACAAAAACAATAGGTCTTTTCACCACATGGTGAAAAGCCCTAATAATAATAAAAAACAGAACAAAAACAATAGGTCTTTTCACCAAAATGGTGAAAAGCCCTAACAATAGTAATAAAAATACTGTAAGAGGTATCTTCATAATTTCAATTGTTCTGAAATCAGAACGATTTTTTAAGTGTTCCAGCAAAATTAATGTAGTGTAACTTACTTACTTTTGGAGAAAATCGACTTTTTGTGTCCCTATTTCCCTGATGCAAATATTCACTTTTGCCATACTTGAAAGGTCTTTATCACTACGGTGTTTATTCCCGTTGAAAACAAGCGTTCTGACGCCCTTCGCGGGTTAAGTTCATTTAACGAATTTAAAGTCAACAAAAAAAGCGGAAAAATATCAAGAAACAGTGCATTTTCAGCTCTAATATCGACATTAGGTCGGCCACAGAACTCGATACCGGATAATAAGAATTTCCTGTAATAGTTGCAATAGGAAAATATTACGATGTCAGTAAATATTTTTTTAATTTCTTTCGTTTGATTCAATTTCTAAATTTGATGATTTTATTGCGAACATTCCAGTGACGTCACTCTTAGTAGGAGTGAATGAAACGGCTGTCAGTCCCGGCAAACAGTGACGTCACTATCACCGGAATGACGTCGTTTACATATTTCCCACGGTAGTAAAAAGGAGTACACACTCATAGTGAATGCATCTTTTCTTGATCATCAAAGAAGCGTTTCGCTTTGAGCGAAATCGTGTGAATAACAGGCAATTTGCTTTCGTTTTGAATACCATCTTCTGTATGTATAATGAAAAAGTTTATCTTGATGTCGACACGGAAAACCGAGATGACTCGGCAAAACCTCCTCACCTCATTTCATCGCACAAACGATAGCAGCATCGATATAAATGTGTAGCAAAATAAAAATGTCCAACGTTGGAAATATTGCAAGTACATTCATTATTTACATAAACCAGTAATTAGAATAATCATTTATTTCATCTAGACTAAATAATTTGCAAATCCCATACACCGCCTGCAAGGAGACGTCCTTGGCCTATCGCTACCCACGGTGCTCTCGATCGTGGTCTTATATTATGTAACTTTTCATGGGATATTAAATCTAGATATATCTGTTTTCGACAGTTAAATTTCTATGAACATGTGTAAAACAAGCAGTCTCTAAATGCTATTCAGAGACCGTAAAATGCAATCTTGGTCACCTCAGTCAAAACACAGGGGCACGCAAATTATGACGGAAACGTTTACTAGCAATTTGAAACGTATTTCATTTAAAAGTATTTGAGACCTTTTGCAAACTGATTAAAATACATATCATGACGTTTCAAGTGGCTGCCCGTATTATTTTTTGTGAAAAATGAATTATATATATTATATATATGTTATAAAATTCGGTTAGCTTTTTTATTGTCATTATTGTTATATACACTGTATGTGATATTTAAACGAAAACACATATTTTACCTAAGAAGCCAATGATATATATAATGTAAGTATCGGTTAGCTTGTTACTTACATAACATATAATAATAATAATAAAAATACTATTAGAGGTATCTTCATGATTCCAACTGTTCCGAAATCAGAATGATTTTTTTAGTGTTCCAGCAAAATTAATGTATTTTATTTTTCTTACTTTTTGAGAAAATCAACTTTTTATGTCCCTGTTCCCCCGATGCAAAAATTCACTTGGAAGGTCTTTATCACTACGGTGTTGATTCCGGTTGAAAACAAGCGTTCTGACGCCCTTCGAATTTGCGAATTCAAACTCAACAAAAGTAGCGGAACAATATCAATAAACCAGATATTTTCAGCACTTATATCGAGATTAATCAGGCATAGAACTCGATACCAGGTAATAAGAATTTCCTGTAACAGTTGCGATATGAAAATATTGCGATGTGAGTAAATAAATGATTAATTTCTTTATTCTGATTACCATTTCTAAATTTGACGATTTGATACCGAACATTCCAATGACGTCAGTTTTTTAGTCCTCTATGAACCCGGGTGATTCGACCATGCAAGCTGCCAGGTTGAAGGAATAAGCATTTATTTGTGGTATTGTGGTGGAAATTTGCACTCTTATATACAGCATAACATAGTTTGAAATAATAGTGGAAGTTTATCGTGAAACATTTAATTATTTAAACGTGACTTTGACAAAAAGAAACAGTAGGCCTACGTAGGCTACAATGTAAATCTTACAGCGTTTGTGGATACAATGCTTCGTTTAGTAGATGAAATTCATGAAATATTGCACAAAAACATCATTAACATGCTTCTGAAACATATAATTAATGATTTGAATTGAATATGTTTGACAATGTGTGTGTAAAAAATCTAGATCTATTTTGGTTTTTCGCCGTCGAAAACCGATGAAACCGCGGTACTGGGTCGCGAGCAGTTATCGTGATTTTTCGTGTTTTTTTTTTTCATATTCATAAAAAAGAAGCGATCTTTGAAGACTTAAACATTCACATGGACTATCTTTAGTCCAAAAAGTTTCGGAAATAGCATTCATTGTTTTATCTTGAGTTGAATGCATCAAATCGGAGCTTTCCGACATCGACTGTAGGCCTACCATTGCAGTTTGTCGTGATTTTTCATGCAACTTAGACTATTACGATGCATATGCAGTAGGCTCAATCGAAAGGTATCTAAAAAAGATAGTATTGTACAATTTCTCATTGCATATAACTTTTATATTTCCATGGTAATGTTATAAAATGAAAGCTATCCGTATCACGTGAGCCTGGCTTCGTCTCGGCGAAATCTAACTCATTCCTCTCTTAGGGGTGTCTTCACCGACGTTCGAGCATTTCGTCAAAAAAATCAATAAAATAACAAACAAACAACAATTATCGTATACCAGGTATATTAAAGAGCAAAAAAAACTTTGTAATTTGTGATCAATGTGTTATTATCATTTTTTCACTTTTCTTACTGTTACAACAAGAGCTACATGCACATTACATTTACAAAAGTTTTTTTCCTATTCAAACTATTCAAAAAATCTGGTGATGGCTTCATGTACATGAAGCTATTATACAAAAATATATATTATATATCTGAGGATTTTACATCGGATACACGGCCAGTATCCTTGAATTGGCCTGTTAGTTTTATTTTGGTGTCGACACGGAAAGACGAGATAACTCCTGTCTCCTAGACATTACAACCAATCATTTCTTTCATCTAGGGCAAATAATAATTTGAAAAATTCCATTTACCCGCCTGCAAAAAGACGTCCTATGACTATCGCTACCCACAATGTACTCGATCGTGGTCTTATTATTATGTAACTTTTCATCGATAATTTGTTTCAGATATACCTGTCTTTGACAGTTATATTTAGAATCGGCGAGCGATGAAAATGTTTATATTTTATTAACACACACGATGAATTTCATTTAAAAAATTAAATCATCAAAATTGTGGTTCGCAGGAGAAATTAAAGACAGTTCCCCACCTGAAAATACTACGCGTTGTTGCTATGCGTAGTAAACGTACTTTCCATTACTAATATCACACTTTCCATGTAGACCTTTATGCGTACCTAAATCACCGTGCAATAACTACATGTGGTGGCAATTACACGCACCGAAATTTTTGTTCTGTTCCATAAGTGGTAAATCAGTACGTGCACCCAGACATTACTTAAGAATATCCCGTGAATACCGAAAATTATAAAGTGGACTACCTTTTTACTAAAGTATTTTAGTTTAATCAAATTTGAAAAACCCCGCGTGGTTTACATTATCATTGCCGGTTATCCTGAGTCTCCGCATCTGCCTCTGTCTTATAGCTTGGATGGATGAAATTATGTTAGTCTTTGGTAAATAACTAAGACAAGATAATTAAAAACCAATATGGTAAAATTTGTTCACAAAAAAATTTTATACACTGATACTTTATGTGATTACCATAAATTTAAAGGCTTCATTGGCAGTTTATGTTAAAAAAAAGTAGAACATGTCTGAACACTCGGAGTTATACGTTTTAACATACCATCATGCTTATAAACCGCGATTTGAGTAATAAGGAAACGATGTGGACATGATTTGCTGAAATTTTGCAATGCTGAAAAATTTTGGCGTGATGTATCGATTGACATCATTTTGTTAATTACGAAAATTCTTTAAAATGTCAAAATTTTGTTTTTAGATTAGTTAAACATGCAAAAATCGATATTTTCCATCACTAGTTTTTGTTTAATTCGACCTAGGCGAACAAACGCTCAAAGTTGACAAACAAAATTCTACTACACATAAGAAGTTAAAGTGATTTCTGGACAAAACGGTATATTTTTGGTTTTTTAAAAAATATCCCGAAGATCGACTACAAGAATGGACTTCGAAATCGGTGGAATTTTCGCAGAATTTCCAGTCAATTTACCACGGCAGACGAGTATTTCGGGTCTCTTGGGCCGCCTTCCTTCAAAGCTATTATGACCGATTAGATCGACGAGTGGACCATTCACAAATAGGTCTTATTTATGACGTAATTCTGTTTATTTTATGATATAATTGCACTAGAAATATAAAACGTTATTATAAGTCGCAATGATATTCAAATGTTTCTTTGGGATTGCGTGAATTGGGGAAATGTATGCTATTTGGTCATCAAACCGCACAAAGACATGGCCAAAAGACAAGCTCCATCTGGTAGGAAGAATGTGTAGATGTCACTTTGTGTGTCCAGTATGGATTTTGTTTTAAGCCGGTTTGGATGGATGTTGAAAGCCGCCCTCGCTTTTCAAGTTAAATCGGCAATTAATTCAACTTTTGTTTGTTCCGAGAATTTACATTGGCTTAAAATTTACTTTATCAGCCCATAAAGAAAAAAAGTCGCCGTTTTAACGACGCCCGTTTCTGATATGCTGATATGACGGCGTAGTGAATTCATAGACAAAAGGGTTTTCCAAATATAAATTTTGAAATATTCAAGATATCATCTTCAGTAATTTTGAAATTATAAGGTAAACTTTGAATAGAGTTTATTTATGTATATGGAGATAGTATACACAAAAATATATGAGTGGTACTCTCTCATAAACCGTGCTTTCGCGGTTTTTTTTTAGAGTTACCCTCAGATTTTGTTAAATCTCCATAACCTAAAAAATCAATTCAAGTTAATCACATCAATATCAGGTAAGATAGGCCTAGTTGTGTATTTTTATTGTTATATCAGTATCGGTTGATGTTTAGTTAATAATCGTTATCTAACCATTAATTCGAGGTTGCTGTTGTCTATTAATAATGTTTATATTTCGTAAAAAAGCCTACTGCATTGCCGAGTCTGATCCAGACCGCGACGAATCAATCAAGGCTTTAACTTAGTCATGTAAAGATATGGAATTAAAAAACTCGTGTAAAGTGACAATCTAATTGTACAAACTCGGAGACAGATGCCGTTTGAATATGTTTCTCCTAATATATTGCTTGATTATATGATCACATTGCATCATATAACTAGTATAGGTTTAAACCATTAGCACCCTTTTCATTCAGATTATGTTTTAATAAGCTGTTTTTCGTCCTGCAGCTAAAAAAAGGCACCGATAATTCATATAGTGGTGATATCAAAGTGACGATGTACGTCAGGCAAGGGATACTTGTAATCTAAATACTAAAAACTCTAGTAGTTTGACAATAGCATATGATCAACATTATAAGATACATGCACTGCACATTTTTAAACATGGCATGTACTGTACAGTACCGTACACAATGTAGATATGCAGATACTGAACACTAAATACCTTAAGGGGAGGAGGACTAGTAACAACAGGTTTTTAAAAATAATTGTTACTGAGATTTTAAACACTCCATCCGCCTCTTCAGTTTCGAGCAAGGTTAAGAGGCCAAATCATTTTAATTGATTTTTTTTAAACATTTTTTATATATTGAAAATATTTGTTCTAAAAATGTGCTCTAATTAAAATTTCTCGGTCGCTTGGTCAATTTCATGAACAAACAATATTCTATCTAATTCTAATAAAACTTTTTGAAGAATAGATCAAAAAACAATCATATATACACAAATATCTCTCTCATTACATAGAGTTACTATTCAAAAAGCTCGATTTTTCGGGTTTTAGGTATTTTACCATTTTATACATGAATGATATTGCTTTTGAATAATAGTTATCTTCATCAATATAAAATATTGTGTTGTTTTAAATCTAGTTAACAAAAATGGTAAGACATTAACGTTCCACACTTTTGAAGTGCAAACCAGAGGGCTCTTAGGCAGCTCTGATTCTGTTTATGGGGGCCCGCGGATACTAACGCCAGAGCGCGAGGAGAATATGAAATTTAGCAAATGTAGGAGAGGTGGACTTTACAATTTCCTATTTTCAATTCCCAGAGGCTTTTTAATGAATTTTGATACTGAATTTGCAGTATCACAAAACAAACATTATTATCCATCCTCAACTACATCAGCCTGCCTTGGTGCTACTGCATTTTTTGACATTCTGGCAGCCCCGGCCTGCCGGTGTCATATAAAATATATGACCCCCCCATTAAATATTGGACCCGGGTCAATATTTTATATTGCTATAAAATATTGGACCCGCCCCTATAAAATAATGATCCCCCCTTTATGGCTGAGTAGGAAAGTTAATTGTATGTACTGCACCCTAAATATATACATTGTAAGGTACCTGAGAAGTAATATCATCAGTACCCAGGTACCTATGGGGGGTTTACTCAGGGTAATACACATAGTTATATAGACAAACAGGTAGTTATATAGACAGGAGGTAGTTATATAGACAGGAGGTAGTTATAGTTAATAGACAGGATAGGTAGTTATATAGACAGTTGGTAGTTATATAGACAGGAGGTAGTTATATAGACATGAGGTAGTTATATAGACAGGGGGTAGTTATATAGACAGGAGGTAGTTATATAGACAGGAGGTAGTTTATATAGACAGGAGGTAGTATATAGACATGAGGGTAGTTATATAGACACGAGGTAGTTATATAGACAGGAGGTAGTTATATAGACAGGAGGTAGTTATATAGACATAAGGTAGTTATATATACAGGAGGTAGTTATATAGACAGGTGGTAATTATACAGACAGGAGGTAGTTAATAGTGAGGTGGGAGTTATAAATACCTTTCTTCCTATTTATATAACTGCCTCCCCTCTGTATAACATACATCATGTTTATATAACTACCACCTGTCTATATACCTACCACCTGTCTATATACCTACCACCTGTCTATAACTACCACCTGTCTGTATAACTACCAACTGTCTATAATACTGTACCGACCTGTAAAATATTGACCAACCCTATCTAACATCTTCTGAATCTCCACCCATAAAATATTGGCTCACACCTATCTATATATCTCCTTTATCCCCACCCATAAAATATTGACCACAACCCTAATCTACATCTTCTGTATCTCCAACCCATAAAATAGTTGACCCATCTCCTATCTATATCTCCTTTATCCCCACCCATAAAATATTGACCCACCCTATTCTATATCTCCTATATCTCTACCCATTAAAATATTGACCCACCCTATCTTATATCTCCTATATCTCTACCCATAAAATATTGACCCACCCTATCTATATCTCCTATATCTCTACCCATAAAATATTGACCCACCCTATCTATATCATCTATATCTCTAACCATAAAATATTGACCTACCCTATCTATATCTCTATCCATAAAATAATGACTTACCCCTATTCCTACATCTCCTGTATCCTCCACCCATAAAAATATTGACCCACGCTTTGTATATCTCTAATAACTCTATCCATAAAATATTGACACACTCCTATCTATATCTCCTATATTTCTACCCATAAAATATTGATCCACCCTATTTATATCTCCTATATCTCTACCCATAAAATAATGACCCACCCTATCTATATCTCTATCCATAAAATTAATGAATTACCCTATCTACATCTCCTGTATCTCCACCCATAAAATATTGGCTCACCCTATCTATATCTCCTTTATCCCCACCCATAAAATATTGACCCACCCTAACTATATCTCCTATATCTCTACCCATAAAATATTGACCCCACCCTATCTATATCTCCTATATTTCTACCCATAAAATATTGACCCACCCTATCTATATCTCCAATATCTCTACCCATAAATTATTGACCCACGCTATGTATATCTCTAAATAACTCTATCCATAAAATATTGACCCACCCTATCTATATCTCTATCCATAAAATAATGACTTACCCTATTTAATATCTCCTATATCTCCACTCATAAAATATTGACCCACCCTACCTATAACTCTACCCTTAAAATAATGACTTACCCTATCTATAATCTCCTATATCTCTACCCATAAAATATTGACCCACCCTATCTATATCTCCTATATCTCTACCCATAAAATTATTGACCCTTCCTTTTTATATCTCCTATATCTGTACCCATGAAATATTGACCCACCCTATGTATATCTCTACCCATAAAATACTTATCTAACATATTTATATCTCCTAAACATTAATGTATCTCGATCGACTTATAAAATAATCATCTAGCTACTTATCATGTTTTATTTGCTGTTTTCGTCGATTGTTTTCATGTTTAATGTCTTTCTTTATGTATAAATCTTCAATTTTGGAAGAAATAAAGATAATATTACATTATTTACTTATTCTACCCTGCATATAAATACATATGTATAGTAGTACATTGTCTACATGATGTATGTTTAAAGATTAACATGTTGTCATAATTTAATTATAATGCTTTTATATGAATTAACATTTATTTTTGTCTGTTTTCATGTAACAAATTAACACCTTTATTTAGTCTTTGTTTTTTCCTTTACAATTTTCTTGATATGAATAGTGTACATGTTCATCGCAGTAATACAGAAAGTGTATATGTTTTGTATATTATAATCTACTGTAATATATATAAATAACTTCATTTTAAAAACAACATAATAATTCAACAAAAAATGTATTAATAGTCCCATGATTACACTTATAATTAATCCATACATTTATACTTGTCACCTTTAATGATACATGGGGTAGGCCTATATATAGGGTATACACTTGTAGCCCCAGGGGTCATCCCCACACTTACAGGTAAGTGTGACACCTTGTGTATTACCTGAGTAAACCCATAGGTACCTGGGTACATGATGATATTACTTCTCAGGACTACAATGTATATATTTAGGGTTGCAGTATATCAATAATTATACTGCATAAAGGGGGGGATCATTATTTAATAGGGGGGGTCAATATTTTATGCATAAAATAATATCGGACCCGGTCAATATATTTATGCATTAAATATTTCTATTCTATGGGGTTAAGGACACCGGGCTACTGAGGTCGATGCCTGAAAATGTAAAGGCAAAATAATAAAATAATAATAAGGGAAAAATATCAAAACAGTTCATTTCTGTGTCTTATGAACCAAGAATTTAGTTAGACGTCTTCTCGTCCTGGAAGAAATTAAATTCTCAATAGTCTATTATCAATGACCAGGTTGGTGTTATATTAAAAACTCCTATCTAGTATATAACAATAAGATGAATATAGAAAATAAGGCAGTTTTTTACAAAGATTGGTATCAAAAGGGTGTTATTATCATTAATGACATGATCAAAAATCATTCCTCCAATACACTATACACTTGTGAGAAATTTACACAAAAATTCAACATAAGAACAGACTTTCTTAAATTTCGAGGCATCACCACAGTAATAAGAAATTACCTCACTCCAGATATATCCAATACATTGCTAAGCTATCCATACACACCTAAAAATTTAGAAATTTTTATGAAGCATAAAAAGGTACTAAAGATTTTTACAACCTCTTAAATAGAAATGCTACAATCTCTACCGGGAAATCGAAATGGAATAATTTTGGACACAGATATATACAATCCTTTTGGTGCAACTAAAAACTCCATTGGTAACAATATAGAGTCAATCAACAAATTTTAACATATAGAAAAATATACTGCAGACAGCAAAGGTGAGATTGGAATACAATGTAAAATGGAATTGCTTAATCAACTTGTAACCCTGGTTCAATAACATTAAAAAGGAATATTATAAACCAGTAAATCATGATTAAAAATTTACTTACACATGTAAATTAGCTGTATATTCTGAGATCATTCTTACCATAACTCTCTCTCTTTCTCTTTTCTCTCTACCCTCTTATCTATCCACTATACAAACACTTTCTCTCACTTTCTCTCTTTCTCCTCTTCTTTAGAAAAACAACAAAACTGTATTTTCCTTTTTAAAAATAGCTGATTAAGTATGATGTCTCATCACTAAATAATCTCAATATAACATATATAATGCATGTCAGGTTTATATTGTATATTAGACTGACTGTAAAAGAATATACAAGTAATTTTAGTATGTATAAATCGATAGCAAGATTATGAATGTTTTGATGAAAGAGAGTAATTATGAGGTCATACTTATTTTTTTAGATATATATGATGTATACCAATAGTAATGCTTGTGCTAGAGACATTGAAGATGAATGAGCGATATCAATGATTTATTAATAGCACAATCAAGGAAGATTGAAATTGGTGATGAAAGAATGAGATGAATGATGTATAATATGTATTTTTATGGTGGCTGATTACGGCCATCCCGTGGTGTCGCGTTGACGCCTTGTCGTGTTGTCACCTTGTCGAGTTGTCGCTGTCTCAAACTGCGACAACCCGAGATTTAACAGTTAAAATGTCGACCTGTCGCGTTTTCGAACCGCGACAAGACGACAAGACAAGTCGACAACACGACAAGTCGACATTTTAAACACACTAATTAGCGCGTATAGAATCTCGTGTTGTCGCGGTAAAATATCGACTTGTCATATGAAATAGCCACTTTCTTTGAATACAGAAAACTCACTTCAGTGCCTGTGAATATTTGGCGTATTTGTAAAATATTCCACTTACAAAACTGTAAATAAATCATATTTTTGTCATTGTTGACTGTTAAAGGTATGACGTGTATAATTAACAGAAATTGTCATGAGTGGTACAAGTGATCTAAAAAATAACAGAGAAAGATTTTTTGCGTACTAATCAGACGGTAAGGCCCGATCAATATTACACAATTATTAGAAAATAAGGCAATTAGAAATTACTATCAAACATGTACATACTTTTAGTGTTTCCCACAGAAATAAAAAAATAAAAAAATGCTATAAGGACAAAAATTTTGCGATTCTAAACAGTTTGTGTAGTTTCGGTGTTTATTTATGTTTGGGCAATTGAAATCGAGGCCTCAAAAAGGGTGAGGGGCACTTATAGGGACAAATACAGAAAATAACATTAACCTTCAATCAACCTCAGAGAATATGTATATTGTATATGGTTTTATTCGAGTAAATAATGATATGGTCGCCTTCTATCATCGCGCCAGGGAAGAATTTCCTTTTTAATAGCTCAGTCGGTAGAGCGACAGACCAGCGTCCGGAGTTGCCGTTTAAAGCCCGACTGGTGGCACACTGCTCTCACTTTGTTACATTATTTACAGAAGGTATTTGAGTTACCCCACTTTTTTGAAATTTCGAAATTACCATTTTGGTATAAAAACGGTTGTTTTAGTTTTTTGTACAAATCTGTTTGCTAATGCGTTGTAAAATGCTCGTTAATCAGTAATAATTAATTAAATTGCATAGATTTTCAGCATTCCTACAATGTACAATTGTTTATTTTTTTTTAATTTCAGTTTTCCAATTTTAAAAAAAAACTTTCAAAAAAGTATGGTGTGGTATGTTTTTTATTGCTTGTATGTTCAGAGGGTACTCCTAGGCAAATATTTCTACAATTTTTTATTTTACATATTTTTGGGTGGTTCGTTGTTGTGTATTGCGTTTGTGACCGATCAGTCAACAAGATGGCCGACCGGCCGCGATGTTGGATTATGATAGAGAGCACAGCGAACTCTTGTGATAGAGGTCCAGGCGTTAATATATGGAAATCTTTCTACCGAAACAGAAGTGAACACAAGATCCAGCATTGCGCAAGACAGTATTATTTTACACTCTAGTTGGAAAAATTCAAAATGAAAGCATTAGTGAAAAATAAACCTTCCAATTTTCTTACCTGAATCTAACAATACATTTTGTCCTGAATCTTAACATTAAAGCTGTTTTACGTGAGCAATTGCTTCGAAAATTTCCGCCTGACAACGGAGAATGACGTTGAGATATAATTTGTAGCCGCAGTCACGTATTTTTGCAGATAGTGAAAGTAAAAGTATTTTATGTTCAATATTGTTTTTCTTATTAAAACTCAATGCCAGTAATTCAGCAAAGCTATGATTCTTCTATATAAATTAATAATTCTATGGTTTATAGCAGTACAGTTATTCAGCGCACCCAATAAGCTATAAAAACAAAACACGTCAATATCGATAAGACTGATGGGTCAGGAGAGATTACTCTTTCGCTGTTGGAAATCCTTTATTAACCTGTATCTCTATTTAGTTACACATTTAAAAAATCAACAAACGAAAAAATGGATTGAATGCTGCGCTCTCAGATAGGCTTTGCCTGAAATTATATTAGTTTAAGTTTGTTACCCCTATTTCTCGGAAAGTACTGAAGCCCTCATTCTCAAATTTGATATTTAGAGGTCCACTCCACACACACACACACACATATATATATATATATACACACATATATATATATATATATGTGTACATGTATATATGCCATAGATTTGCTAATGCATTTAGGGACAGATCGGTTAACAGGATAGCCAGTAGGCCACCATCTTGGATTTTAATAGCCAAAGTTTTAATAGCAGACATCTCTTTCATTTGTCAAACATAAATCTTAGGTGGACGCCAAGATCTCTCTGGGATGTCTTGTTGAAAAATTACCGAGAGTTATGGTCCTTTACGTCTCACGTTTCTTCTGCAACAGCTCCACTAGTACATAGAAGTACTAATTGATTCTCTTACGTGTATGTATTTTAAGTATACACTATGGAAGGTGTAACAAATCCTCCTTTTTAATCAGATCAACGTAAATTTACTTCAATCTGCGATATAATTTCCTAACATTATGAAATAGCTCAAAGAGTTTCTCCCTTTCGCAAGTCTCTTCATTTGATCTGCGACACTCCTTCAGGTGTCGCCAAACTAGTACTTGATATCACGTCAATACATTTGAGCTTAATTAAAGTATTTTAAAGATAATGTGTGTATAGTATTTAGTTATTTATTTTAACAGTTATTCACACAAAAGCAATCGTTTGTATGTATCGTAATTAAGATGGTAAATCACAAACAAAATGCACTTAACATCCCGTTGTATCCATACAGGTGGGGCATTTTTGTCTCAGTCACAAATGTGTGTAGTGCTTTTATTTTTGAGCCCACCATCATCAGATGGTGGACTTTTCGAATAGCCTTTCGTCTGTCGTTCGTCTTTCCGCCTGCTAACAATTCTTGTTACCGCTAGTTCTTACAAAGTACTGAAGGTATATTTCCCACATTTGATATATAGGTTTACCTAGAACCCGTGTTGTGCATATTGCAGTTACGGACCGATCAGTCAACAAACATGTCCGAATGCCATTAACTTATAATAAATTCTGTGTTTTTTAGAGCGACCGTCACGAGGGGATTAACAACTTACATGTAAATAAAACAAAAAAGAAAGGTTCGAGAGTTTTAATGATTCTGGATTTATTTCCGTGATGCAAGATTTTAAAACTAGTTATATGGCAGTGAAGTTATCGGACTCGCGTTGTACTATTTGCATATATACTTTCAGTGTTGAATGAAATCCTGTGTTTGCAATTACGATTGCAAATAAAGACAAATGACTTTTCTGAATATCCCATTCGTTTACTCAAGAAAGCTTTGATAATATCAGTCAATAGTGACTACATTATTTTGTATAAATATGAATACTGAAAATTCTAATTTTCTTGCGCGTATCCGAAAAGTTTTAAATTAGTCAAAGTTGGAACTGTAGCTTTCATCATTTGTCATGTATCCCAGTCTCCGTCTCTCGCCTCGCGTAATCTTGGACAGGAGAAATATTTTTGTTTTGGTAAATAACTAGCAAGATAAAAAAAATAATATGTTAACCTTTATCGGAAACAACTATATCTGAAACGTTATGTGATTAGATAAATATGACGATTGGATTAATGAAGTTTAAGTAATAAACTGTGCATTATTATCTAATTATTTATTTTGAAAAGTCAACAAGATATTACACATGATATTCGAATGCAATGCACATAGAGTAAAATTTCTTTTGTTGTTTTTTTATTCTCCAGGTCGGCTTTCAGATGGGGAACAACAATATACAGGTAAATAGGATAATGGCTTAACTTGATGTTCCAAAATTACTGATTCAGGATTGTTTTCACTGACAATATAGACCATAGATGCCATAGAAGATATTTACATTATCAACTCTTTTTTTAGGGTCTCTGCATTATCATTATTAAAGCTAGACCAGGAAAACCGTTTATCAATCACGATTTAATCCATAAGATTGTACAGGCATTTTGAAGGTGATCAGTTGACGTCACCACGTCAGCATTAGTGACGTCATAATGGTCACGTATTGGGTGTCAGTTATACCGTCATATATTTCACTTTGCCTTGGTTAGTTCATTTAGTAGAAGTTACAAGTAAATGTAAATACATACGAATAAAGACAAAAAGGAATTTCAACATATTTTTGTTCGATACCCTATTCGTTTACTCAAGAAATCTTCAACAATATTAATCAATAATGACTACATTAATTTGGATATCTGCGAATACTGAAAATTATAATGTGATTGTGTGTAAAGAAAATATTTAGATTAATCAAAGTTACAACTGTATTTTTCATTATCAGTGACGGATGTGATTGTATAAATATCAATGTTTCTTGAAATTTTGTTCTTCATATCACGCCAAAACAGAAACTCAATTACAAAAAGCCTACAGATAAGATGTTGATATTATTTAGTTATTCATTTTTAAAATCAACAAGATATTGCACAAGGTATTTGAATGCAATGAACATAGAGTAAAATTTCTTTTGTTGTTTTTTATTCTTCAGGTCGGCCCTCAGATGCAGAACAACAATATACAGGTAAATAGGATTATAGCTTAATTTGATGTTCCAAAATTACTGATTCAGGATTGTTTTCATTGACAATATAGACCATAGATGCCATAGAAGATAGCTTAATGCTTTATATTTACATTATCAAATCTTTTTAGGGTCTCTGCATTAACATTTTAAGTTTAATGCTTATATATTTACATTATCAACTCTTTTTACGGTCTCTGCATTATCATTATTTAAGCTAGACCAGGAAAACCGTTTATCAACCACGATTTAATCCATAAGATTGTACAGCCATTTTGAAGGTGATCAGTTGACGTCACCACGTCAGCATTAGTGACGTCATAATGGTCACGTATTGGGTGTCAGTTATACCGTCATATATTTCACTTTGCCTTGGTTAGTTCATTTAGTAGAAGTTACAAGTAAATGTAAATACATACGAATAAAGACAAAAAGGAATTTCAACATATTTTTGTTCGATACCCTATTCGTTTACTCAAGAAATCTTCAACAATATTAAACAATACTTACTACATTATTTTGGATATCTGCGAATACTGAAAATTATAATGTGACTGTGTGTAAAGAAAATATTTAGATTAATCAAAGTCACAACTGTATTTTTCATTATCAGTGACGTATGTGATTGTATAAATATCAATGTTTCTTGAAATTTTGTTCTTGATATCACGCCAAAACAGAAACTCAATTACAAATAGCCTACAGATAAGATGTTGATATTATTTAGTTATTCATTTTTAAAATCAACAAGATATTGCACAAGGTATTCGAATGCAATGAACATATAGTAAAATTCCTTATGTTGTTTTTTCAGCAGGGCGATCAAGAGGAGTGCGTCATTGTACAGGTAAATAAGACAATAACACCTTAATTAAAGGTTCAAAAGTTAATAAATAAGGATTGATATCCTTGATGCAAGTTTAAAAAAACAGATATGATGAAGTTAAGCTATCGGGATCGTGTTCTAGTCTTTGCATTTGGACGTTCTGTGTTGATAAGAAATGCGGTGTTGGCAAAACTACGCTTTTTATATACCTATATATACTAATACCGATAACTACATGTAGGTGACCTAAATTAAAGTCCGTCATTCTCCTCAGAAACGATGGTCGCTATATAATGACGTTTTCAAAACGAAACGATTTCATTTGAATGTCAAATGTAAACAGTTTCGTATTGGCCGTGACGATAAAAGGTATTTCACCTGGTCAGATATCGACTATCTTTAATTAGTGAGTTTCACATTGTTATTGGGCATTTTAAAGGATTATTCGGAGTTATGTTAGAAATAGACAATACGTATTATACTACGATGGCCGACAGTACAGCGGCCGGCAAATTAATCAAAGGAATTAAGCCAATGAAGATGTCATATGGAGTCTGTACAATGTAACAATAGTCCAACCTCAGGCGGGTTTGCATTCCTTATCTGAAAGATTAATCGAATACCTGAGAATGGGAAGATTCCATTTAAATACAGGGTTTAGCGTCAGACCGGTTGTTTTTTGTACATATATTTGATAAAAATTTGTCAGGAATAAAAAATATTTTTAGAAAATATTTTCTGTACATAATTATTTTGTACATAATTATTTTTCATGACAAAAAATATTTTTAGAAAATAAAAGTTGTACTTAAATATCAATGACTATTCAAGTACGAAAAAGTTTTTTGCCGGCCGCTGTCGGCCATTGTATTATACAGTTGTTTCGTGCCTTATCAGTCAACATAAGCCTCGGGAAAACAGCTTCTCAGGTGGTCCCAACACCTCGGGGAAACAGTTTTGACTGTTGACTGATAAGGCATGAAACAACTGGTTTGTTACCTGAATATTCTAGGCTAAACATCGTCATAGTAAACAACGAAACAAGAGCATTGTTTTGATATTAAAATCCGTTTGTTCTTGGCCTGGCAATACGACTCCAAAATCCTAACTGCCCCTTAATCACATTTTTGGTGTTCCAAGAATCTCTGTTTTCAATCAGATCCAAAGTTCCTTGATCGTATATTTCGTCACACCGTTCTAGTTCTGACGCCATTTTACGTCCGTCACAAATGTCGATCTCAAAAGCGGCGCGACAACTGAAATTTTGGCACGGGCGCTCTCGTTTTCGTGACGTCAACAATTAAGCGCGTGGAAACATTCTCAGCCGGTCAACCGTCAAAATATTGAATATTTTCTGCGGATTTGTACATATGTAATGGTTTTGTAGCAATTTCTGGTGAAAACAGTCGAAATTACTTCATTTACATTTATATAGAGAGTCAGGTAACAAATATGTATATGTTATGAGACGGTCTTTGTTTGCTTTGTTACTAATATTTGTCTAGATAAAGACGTAGATCGGCTTGACAATTTGACAAATTCTTTCTCATTACTTTTTATGTTAAAAATCATTATTCTTACAAACGCAAAGAAGTATAAAAAAGAAAAACCTCGGTAATCCTTTAGTGTGTATTTCCGAATTTTCTTTTTATGCCTTTTCATTAACCCTCTTACCATACTCAAAATAATTCAAATGCATCAATGGGTTTTTTTCTGTAAAAAAACTGTTCAGAACATGTAACTATTAGCATATGTCATCAAAATATAAAGTTAAAATCTCTAAAGATATCACACATTTACTAAAGAATAAAGACTCAAAAGAAACCAAACATTTTTCTGCATACTGCGATCGTTTACTCAAGAAAGCTAATCTGTCAATAGTGATTACATTAACATAGATCTCCGCGAATACTGAAAATTCTGATGTGATTACGTGTTAAGAAAATATTTATTTTCAAAAAGATATTACCCAAGATATTCGAAGGCAATGAACATATAATAAATTTCCGTTTGTTGTTTTTTTCTTCAGGTCGACCCTCAGGAGATCAACAATTTACCGGTAAATATGACATTAGCTTAATTGAACGTTCCGATATTTCTTATTCAGGTTTGATTTCATTGATGTAAGTTGTTTTTTTTTTTTTTTTTTTTTTTTTTTTTGAAGTAGATGTGATTCAGTTAAGTAATCGCGCTTGTGTTGTACTGTTTGCATGTGCACGTGTTGAAATTGAATCCGATGTAAGCAAGACTGCTTTATCTATACCTAAATATAGCAACAGTGGTTACTAGGTGCCCTAAATAAAAGACCCCCAACCTCCATAGAAACGATGGTTAATCTATAGTGATGTTTTCTACACGAAAGTTTTTCATGTGCATTGTTGTCAACTTGAAACAGTGTCGTATTGGCCTTGACCATCAAAGGTATTATCATCCGCTGGTCAGATATGGTCTAACTATAATCATTTAGTTTCACATTGTTATTGGTCTTTTTAAAGTATTACTCGAAGCTACTTTACAAACATACAATATGTTTTTATGTTATTAGTTAGATTCTTACACACCGAAAGTATTATAAAAAAAAAAAAGAAAACTCGACGAAACCTTTACGGTATATTCCCGATGTTTCTTTTTATGTCTTTCCATTAATACTCTTACCATACCCAAAATGATATGCAAATGTTTAAATAGATTTCATGTTCAAATAGAATTTTTTCTGTAAAGGAGGGTTCAAAACATAATACAAGATATAAAATTAGATTTCTAAAGATATCCACTTTTTCATAAGAAAGTTCTTTTCTGAATATTCCAATCGTTTACTAAAGAAATCATCTGGAATGTCAGTAGTGACAATAGTCAATAGTGACTACATTACTTTAGATATTCGTGTGTACTGAAAATTCTGATGTGATTGCGTGTTACGAAAATATTAAGATTAATCAAAATCGTAGTTTTCATTATCCGTGACGTATCCGAGTCTCCGCTTCCGCCTCGCGCGATCTTCGACAGGTGAAATTTGTTTGTTTTAATAAATAACTAGCAAGATAAAAAACCAATATAAAAACTTTTGTCGGAAACAATTATATTTTAAAGTTCACACAAAGTCAATAATTCGTAAATATCATAATGCGATTAATCATAGGCAACATGTACTTAACATCCCGTTGTATGCATACAGATGGGACATTTTTGTCTCACAAATGTGTCTAGTGTTTTGGAGCCAGCCATCATCAGATAGTGTGCTATTCAAATCACCTTTCGTCTGTCGACCGTTTTTCCGTCGGTTAACATTACATATATGTAGCTGTGGTGTAATGCCGAACACCACCGATCTTCAGCCGAGGCCATCATTTATCGCGTGTTTCGACCCCTTACTCGGTACACTCTCAGGATGGGGGGTCCACAGTGATGATCAGTCACTGCGCGTCGGTGGTGGGTGTCCAGCTACTGGTGTCTTTCCTCATCCACACCCAGCATGAAGCTCGCCCTGCTGCCTTGGCCATCCTCTGCACTGCTGCCCTTCTAATCCTGCCCGCCAACCCTAGTGCAGACAGCATTCTCCACACAGACTGTGCAGAGAGGCCTCTGCAACCAACCTCAACAGGGTAGCTCCATGTCTGCCAGCCCTGCTCCCTACATTGCAGCAGTAGTGCCTCATACTTTGTCCTCTTTCTTTCGTGGGCTTCGCTGCACCTTTCCTTCCATGGAACTGTAAGCTCAATGATGATGATTTTCTTCAATCCTGGTGACCAAAGAACCATATCCGGTCTGAGGTTGGTAGGAATAATATCCGGAAACTTTAATCTCTGGTAGAGATCTACAGCCAGTCTCCAGTCCCCTGCCTGGATGATGATTCCGGTTGATTTCTTATACGTTCTTTACAATTCTTGTTACCGCGTGTCCTCAGAAAGTACTGAAGGGATATTTCTCAAATTTATAGGTTTCCCTAGAACCCTGGTTGTGCATATTGCAGTTTAGGACCGATCAGTCAACAAAAATGTTCGAATGATATGAACATATAATAAAAATTTGAGTTTTTTTTCAGAGCGGCCTTCGGGAGGTGATTAACAATTTACAGGTAAATTAAACAAACATTTATAGGGTCCAAAATTAATGATTCAGAATTTATTTCTGTGATGCAAGTTTTTAGATATGATGCAGTTAAATTATCGGGCTCATGTTGTACTGTTTGTATATATACGCTCATAGTTGAATGAAATCCGGTTTTTTTCAAATTTTTATACGAATAAAAACACCATATCTTTTTCTGAATATCCCATTCGTTTACTCAAGAAAGCTGCAACAAAATTAATTAATAGTCACTTCATTATTTTGGATATCCGCAAATACTGAAAATTATAATGTGATTGTGTGTTATGAAAATATTAAGATTAATCAAAGTTACAACTGTAGCTTTCATATTTTTTGGAAAAATATGAAGATTTCTTAAATTTATGTACTATCACGTCAATAGGTTAAGCAAAATGAAAAGTAGGCTGCCGTAAAGTTGTACATTTTATTTATAAAAAGTCAACAAGATAGTCCACATTGAACATATAATAAAATTCTCTTTGTTGTGCACGTTTAGTGTTAAAATAAAATCCGGTGTTAGCAAGCTGTTTTATCAATATAACTATATGTACTAACAGTGGTAACTAGGTGTCTTAAATAAATGACCTCCGACCTCCTTCGAAATGATTGCCGACATATAGTGATGGTTTCAACACGAAAGTATTTCACTTGCATGTCAGCTTTAAACAGTTCATGACCATGAAAGGTATAGTCATCTGCTGGTCCAAAATGATCTAACTAACTATTATTAATTAGTTTCACATTGTTATTGGACATTTTAAAGGCTTATTCGAAGCTAATTTACAAATATACAATATGTATATATGTATTTATTATGTGACATTTTTTTTTGGTTTGTAAATTTGTAGTGTCTTTATAAAGAAGCAGATCGCCTCGTCAATTTGACCAATTATTTCCCCTTAATTTTTATGTAAAACAATATGATTCTTACAAGCAGAAAGTAGTAGAATGTATGTCAAACTAAAAAGAAAAATTAACGCATCCTTAAGGGTATTCCTGATGTATCTTTTTACGCCTTTTCATAAATCCTCTTACCATATTTACAGTACAAGTGACATAATTTCCACAATTGCTCAAAATAATATGCGATATTTGAATGGTAAAAAGTAATCTGAATATGCAACAATATATCAACAAAATATAAAATTAGATCTCTAAAGATGTCAAACTTTGCGTTACGATGCTCCACCGCCGACAGAGCATATACTATCATCATCACTTGAACATTAAATGGTGTTGAATCATGCATATATATGTCTAATTAACACAAAAAAAAATTTAAATGATTTATTTTGCTTTTGGTGCATGCGCTATCAGTACTTCATTCCATTTAGGATATTATGCCCCGGAATATTTTCGGGACGCAATTATTTTTTGAAATGTTTTACCTTGATGTAAAATTAGAAGCTCAAACTTTAAAATGCTTCAAAACTATTAATCAATAATAACTACATTATTTTGGATATCTGCGAATACTGAAAATTATAATGTGATTGTGTGTTACGAAAATATTTAGATTAATCAATGTTACAACTGTATTTTTCATTATCAGTGACGTATGTGATTGTATAAATATCAATGTTTCTTGAAATTTTGTTCTTGATATCACGCCAAAACAGAAACTCAATTACAAATAGCCTGCAGATAAGATGTTGATATTATTTAGTTATTCATTTTTAAAATCAACAATATATTGCACAAGGTATTCGAATGCAATGAACATATAGTAAAATTCCATTTGATGTTTTTTATTCTTCAGGTCGGCCCTCAGATGCAGAACAACAATTTACAGGTAAATAGGATTATAGCTTAATTTGATGTTCCAAAGTTACTGGTTCAAGATTAGTTTCATTGACAATATAGACCATAGATGTCATAGAAGATAGTTTAATGCTTATATTTACATAATTAACTCTTTTTAGGGTCTCTGCATTAACATTATTTAAGCTAGACCAGGAAAACCGTTTATCAACCACGATTTAATCCATAAGATTGAACAGCCATTTAAAGGCGATCAGTTGACGTCACCACGTCAGCATTAGTGACGTCATAATGGTCACGTATTGGGTGTCAGTTGTAACGTCATATATTTCACTTTGCCTTGGTTAGTTCATTTCGTAGAAGTGACAAGTTAATCTAAATAATACGAATAAAGACAAAAAAGAATTTCAACATATTTTTGTTCAATATCCTATTCGTTTACTCAAGAAAGCTTCAAAATTATTAATAAATAATGACTTCATTATTTTGGATATCTGCGAATACTGAAAATTATAATGTGATTGTGTGTTACGAAAATATCTAGATTAATCAATTTTACAACTGTATTTTTCATTATCAGTGACGTATGTGATTGTATAAATATCAATGTTTCTTGACATTTTGTTCTTCATATCACGTCAAAACAGAAACTCAATTACAAATAGCCTACAGATAAGATGTTGATATTATTTAGTTATTCATTTTTAAAATCAACAATATATTGCACAAGGTATTCGAATGCAATGAACATATAGTAAAATTCCTTTTGATGTTTTTTATTCTTCAGGTCGGCCCTCAGATGCAGAACAACAATTTACAGGTAAATAGGATTATAGCTTAATTTGATGTTCCAAAGTTTCTTATAGACCATAGATGTCATAGAAGATAGTTTAATGCTTATATTTACATAATTAACTCTTTTTAGGGTCTCTGCATTAACATTATTTAAGCTAGACCAGGAAAACCGTTTATCAACCACGATTTAATCCATAAGATTGAACAGCCATTTAAAGGCGATCAGTTGACGTCACCACGTCAGCATTAGTGACGTCATAATGGTCACGTATTGGGTGTCAGTTGTAACGTCATATATTTCACTTTGCCTTGATTAGTTCATTTCGTAGAAGTGACAAGTTAATCTAAATAATACGAATAAAGACAAAAAAGAATTTCAACATATTTTTGTTCAATATCCTATTCGTTTACTCAAGAAAGCTTCAAAATTATTAATAAATAATGACTTCATTATTTTGGATATCTGCGAATACTGAAAATTATAATGTGATTGTGTGTTACGAAAATATCTAGATTAATCAATGTTACAACTGTATTTTTCATTATCAGTGACGTATGTGATTGTATAAATATCAATGTTTCTTGAAATTTTGTTCTTGATATCACGCCAAAACAGAAACTCAATTACAAATAGCCTACAGATAAGATGTTGATATTATTTAGTTATTCATTTTTAAAATCAAGAAGATATTGCACAAGGTATTCGAATGCAATGAACATATAGTAAAATTCCTTATGTTGTTTTTTCAGCAGGGCGATCAAGAGGAGAGCGTCTTTGTACAGGTAAATAAGGCAATAACACCTTAATTAAAGGTTCAAAAGTTAATAAATAAGGATTGATATCCTTGATGAAAGTTTAATAAAACAGATAGGATGAAGTTAAGCTATCGGGATCGTGTTCTAGTCTTTGCATTTGGACGTTCTGTGTTGATAAGAAATGCGGTGTTGGCAAAACTACGCTTTTTATATACCTATATATACTAATACCGATAACTACATGTAGGTGACCTAAATTAAAGTCCGTCATTCTCCTCAGAAACGATGGTCGCTATATAATGACGTTTTCAAAACGAAACGTTTTCATTTGAATGTCAAATGTAAACAGTTTCGTATTGGCCGTGACGATAAAAGGTATTTCATCAGCTGGTCAGATATCGACTATCTTTAATTAGTGAGTTTCACATTGTTATTGGGCATTTTAAAGGATTATTCGGAGTTATGTTCGAAATAGACAATATGTATTATACTACGATGGCCGACAGCGGCCGGCAAAAAACAACTCCTACTAAACGTTTTTCGTACTTAAATATCCATTGCTATTTAAGTACAACTTTTATTTTCTAAAAATATTTTTTGTCATGAAAAATAATTATGTACAAAATAATTATGTACAGAAAATATTTTCTTAAAATATTTTTTGTCATGACAAATTTTTATCAAATATTTATGTACAAAAAACAACCGGTCTGACGCTAAACCCTGTATTTAAATGGAATCTTCCCATTCTCAGGTATTCGATTAATCTTTCAGATAAGGAATGCAAACCCGACTAAGGTTCAACTATTTTTACATTGTACATACTCCATATGACATCTTCATTGGCCCAATTCCTTATTCTGATGGTAGTCCTGATAATCGGGATTAAAAGTTAATATTGGTATATAATTTAACGTTGTAAACAAAAATCATTACCGGTTTTACATTTCGTAGTTTCCAGTACTATCGTCACAGTAAAGTAAAACAAAAGGCGACGTGGTATTTTGTAAATAGCACCCTAATTTGGGTACTCCTTATCACGATGATTAATTGCATATCAGATACTTGTGGGGTTCTATAACACTGAGGATTGCAGGAAAATCTGGCGTGTTTTGCAACAAATAGTTAAATTAAATGGACATTTAAACCTTTGGTATATAAAGATATATATAATGGATAATAACTATGCAAAAAATAGAGATTACGACCTGTTTATTACCACTTACATTTTGCGACTTTTATGAACTTTCTCGAATATAGATAAAATAAAGTCCACTAAGAAACCCGTATTAATTGATTGTGTATGACCCAGTCTATGTTTTAAGCAAGCCAAATGGAACATTCATTGTTGAATTCCTTATCTGAAAGATTAATTGTACACCTGAGAATAGGAAGATTCCATTTAGATACAGGGTTAGCATTAAAACCTGTTGTTTTTTGTACATAAATATTTGATAAAAATTTGTCATAACAAAAAATATTTTTAGAAAATACTTTCTGTACATAATTATTTTGTACATAATTATTTTTCATGACAGAAAACATTTTCAGAAAATAAAAGTTGTACTTAAATATCAATGAATATTTAAGTACGAAAAACGTTTTTTGCCGGCCGCTGTCGGCCATCGTATTACAGTATACAGTTGTTTCGTGCCTTATTAGTCAACATAAGCCTCGGGAAAACAGTTTCTCAGGTGGTCCCAACACCTCGGGGAAACAGTTTTGACTGTTGACTCATAGGCATGAAACAACTGGTTTGTTACCTGAATATTCTAGGCTAAACATCGTTATAGTAAACAACGAAACAATAGTATTGTTTTGATATTAAAATCCGTTTGTTCTTGGCCTGGCAATACGACTCCAAAATTATCACTGCCCCTTAATCACATTTTGGTGTTCCAAGAATCTTTGTTTTCAATCAGATCCAAAGTTTCTTGATCGGATATTTCGTTAAAACCGTTCTAGTTCTGACGCTATTTTACGTCCGTCACAAATGTCGATCTCAAAAGCGGCGCGACAACTGAAATTTTGGCACGGGCGCTCTCGTTTTCGTGACGTCAACAATTACGCGCGTGCAAACATTCTCAGCCGGTCAACAGTCAAAATTGACCGGTCAATATTTTCTGAGGATTTGTACGTATGTAATGGTTTTGTAGCAATTTCTGGTGAAAACAGTCGAAATTTACTTCATTTACATTTATATAGAGAGTCAGGTAACAAATATGTATATATTATGAGACAGTCTTTGTTTGCTTTGTTACTTATTTTTGTCTAGATAAAGACGTAGATCGGCTAGACAATTTGACAAATTCTTTCTCATTACTTTTTATGTTAAAAAGTATTATTCTGACAAACGGAAAGAAGTATTAAAAAAGAAAACTAGGTACATCCTTTAGTGTATATTTCCGAATTTTCTTTTTATGCCTTTTCATTAACCCTCTTACCATACTCAAAATAATTCAAATGCATCAATGGGTTTTTTTCTGTAAAAAAAAAACTGTTCAAAACATGTAACTATTATCATATCTCATCAAAATATAAAGTTAAAATCTCTAAAGATATCACACATTTACTAAAGAATAAAGACTCAAAAAAAACCAAACATTTTTTTCTGCATACTGCAATCGTTTACTCAAGAAAGCTAATCAGTCAATAGTGATTACATTAACTTAGATATCCGCGAATACTGAAAATTCTGATGTGATTACGTGTTAAGAAAATATTTAGATTAATCAAAGTTGAAACTGTGGTTTTCATAATCAGTGACATATTCGAGTCTCGGCTTCTGTCTTACGCGATCTTGGACTTGAGAAATGTATTTTTAGTAAATAATTAGCAAGATGAAAAGCAAATTTGTTTACTGATGTCGAAAACAATTACATCTGAAACGTTATGTGATTGTATGAATATGAAGGTAATGAAGCTTACGTACTCGATATATCGTCAATACGTTGCGCTAAATGAAAAGAAAACTCTCAATTATATATATGTTAGGTGTGCATATTATTTAATTTTTTTTTTCAAAAGTCAAAAAGATATTACCCAAGATATTCGAAGGCAATGAACATATAATAAAATTCCGTTTGTTGTTTTTTCTTCAGGTCGACCCTCAGGAGATCAACAATTTACCGGTAAATATGACATTAGCTTAATTGAACGTTCCGATATTTCTGATTCAGGTTTGATTTCATTGATGGAAGTTGTTTGTCTATTTGAAGTAGATGTGATTCAGTTAAGTAATCGGGCTTGTGTTGTACTGTTTGCATGTGCACGTGTTGAAATGGAATCCGATGTTAGCAAGAATGCTTTATCTATACCTAAATATAGCAACACTGGTTACTAGGTGCCCTAAATAAAAGACCCCCAACCTCCATAGAAACGATGGTTGATCTATAGTGATGTTTTCTACACGAATGATTTTCATGTGCATTGTTGTCAACTTTAAGCATGTTATAGTAGTGCGTTTTCGTCAACAAAATTTGTACGTACATATTTTGTTGACGAAAACCTGTTGTTATGATAGTACTAGATTTGGCTGTACACGAAATGTGTACATTGACAAAAACGTGTAGTTTAGAAATCAACTGAATCCTTCCACAAAATATAAAAAGATAGTCCACAAGATATTCGAATGCATAGAACATATAATAAAATTCATTTTGTTGGTTTTTTTTTCCAGATCGCCCATCAAGAGGAGATAAATGATTTACAGGTAGAGGATTCATTAAGGATGCAAAATTTATTATTCAGAATTGAATTCAGAACAGTGGTACCTAGGTGTCTTAAATAAATGACCTTCGACCTCCTTAGAAACGATGGTGGACATATAGTGATGCTTTGAACATGAATTTTTTTCACTTGCATGTCAACTTTAATTAGTTTCTTATCTATCGTAACCATCAAAGGCATTGTCATCCGCTGGTCCAAAATGATCTAACTAACTATTATTACTTAGTTTCACATTGTTATTGGACATTTTTAAGGCTTATTCGAAGCTACATTACAAATATACAATATTTATATATGTATGTGTTATTTGACATTTTTTTTTGTAATGTCTTGATAAAGAAGCAGATCGCCTCGACAATTTTACCAATTATTTCCTTGTAATTTTTATGGAAAACAGAATGATTCTTACAAACAGAAAGTAATAGAATGTATATTAAACGAAAAAGAAAAAAATAACGCATCCTTAAGGGTATTCCTGATGTATCTTTTTACGCCTTTTCATAAATCCTCTTACCATGTTTACAGTACAAGTGACATAATTTCAACAATTGCTCATGCGATATTTGAATGGTAAAAAAGTGATATGAATATGCAATTATTATCATATATCGACAAAATATAAAACTAGATATCTAAAGATGTCAAACTAAAGATGCTCCACCGCCGACAGAGCATATATTGTCATCATCACTTGAACAATAAATGGTGTTTAATCATACATATATATGTCTAGAAAAAAAAATAAAACAAAAAGAAATAACATTAGACAATGCATTTTGCTTTTGGTGCATGCGCTATCAGTACTTCATTCCATATAGGATATTGTGCAACGGAATATTTTCGGAACGCAATTATTTTTTGAAATATTTTACTTGATGTAAAAATTAGAAGCTCAAACTTTTCAATGATGATAATGGTGTAAAGTAAGTATCTTTTTTAAATGAAGTAAGATACTAATTCGTCCTCTCCTGTTTTTTTTTTTTTTTTTTTTTTGTATTTAGAAAAATACTATTCGTCAGAGGTTGAGCATCAAGACCTAAAAAGATATCTAACATGTATTTTCTGAATATTCCAATTGTTTACTCAAGAAAGCTTCAAGAATATCAATCAATATTTACAGTTTGCACTGACATAGACTCATTAACCATGCTTTCTAGTATTAGCATTATCAGTGTATAATAATAGCACAACACGTGCGGTGATTCTATTGTTACGGGAAGAGTCGATGGCGTAGCAACGTGGGGTCACTATCCCACTTTTGGTGGGAACAAATGAATGACTCGATTCCAATCAGCTGTTCAATCAAATTCGTTGACGATGACAAAAGAGAAAAAAATATGGGTATTTTAATTAATAAAAATATGCAACAGCCGCGAGAATAAATAATATCCATTTCCGTGAAAAACAAAGAATATATTTTTATTTTGTTGAGGTTATGAGGGTATAATGATAATGGAGCCCGTGAAAGTTTTATGTAACCCGGCTCCGCTGGGGTTACATAATTTACACGTGCTCCATTGCCGAGAACGTCATATGACTACCGTTACTACGTAACGTCTGTCCGAACTCTTGCGAAAACGGGTCATGAACATTCCGACTTCCGTTCGGCAATAATCTTGACTTCTATAGCGACCAGTTTAAAATGAAGGCATGTTTACATGTATCGACTTCCAACAACTGCTGTACCAAAGTTATTCAAAAAACAATATATATATACTTTAATATATCTTAATTTCAACTACATCTACAAATACTTACAATATCGGAGTCGAATTTAACTTGAATTTTTGTTGATAGTTACGTATACTGTGGCTTTAATGACAACATGTATTTTGTGATACCCTTGATAATGGCTAGATATTGCAGGGCCTATTCTATACTTATTTTCATATAACCTAATACTATATAAAACAAACTCCCATGTCACGTGGTATTAATGAATGCGGTGGCCGAGTGGTTAAGATGTCCCGACATATCACCACAAGCCCTCCACCTCTGGGATGCGGGTTCGAATCCCATGTGGGGCAGTTGCCAGGTACTGACCGCTGGCCGGTGGTTTTTCTCCGGGTACCTCCGGCTTTCCTCCACCAACAAACCTGGCACGTCCTTACATGACCCTGGCTGTTAATAGGACGTAAAAACTAAACAAACAAACAAATTAATGAATGAATGTCATTCTCATTCATCGATCATATCCACAAGTATATCATAATTAAAGAAATTCATGTAACATGGCGTTGGGAAAAGCATTCTCAAAATAAACGTTATTTATTCTATTGCAAATTTACATACACTAACTATCCAAGGTAAAAAGATTAAATCCAAATGTGTATGGCATTATGATTATAGTATAGTTTAGGTTTCCTTTACTGCATGTCTACATATTTCAAAATAAAGAAGCCAAAAATTGGTAGTTGGAAAGACCTTTGCGGTTATATGAAAATAATAGTGTGCAACCTCTCTTTTTTTGCAGGCACGGTTGTCCAGGATGGAGGTACGCTATCGTTTAAAATATTGTTTGAGACAAATAAACTAACATAAATAAGTAGAATTCATATCGCGAATGATATGGCTAGGGTAAGTTAGTGAATAAGAAAATTAGCTTATTTTAAGTTTCCAAAAGTTATAGATTCAGGATTTATTTTTTCGTCACTTGTTTAATCAACAAAGGTAATATTTTTTTATATAAAGGACAGAATTTAAACAATGAAAAATCCTTTAGAGAATGGCAAAATGCACTATTGATATATTATGTTCAAATCAATCCAAATATGATGAAATCTATTGTTTTCTTTTCATTAGGTGCAGAATGAGGCTTTTCAGGTAAATAATTCAATAGCTTAATTGAAGGTTCTAAAGTTAATGATTCAGGATGTATTTCCTTGAATCAAGTTCCAAAGGTAATGGTGAACATACAAGTTTTAAAAGAAACACCAAAAATTATGATGTAGTTAGTTATAGGGCTCACGTTGTACTGTTTACATATGCACGTTAATAATTTGCTCAACTGCCTATATCATTCAGTTGTTTTCTTCATATTAGGCAAAAAAGCCTAATGTTATAGACAAGTTTCAGTGTTGAAATGAAATCCGTTTTTGGCAAACTGCCCTATTTATATATACATATATATATGTATCAACAACAGCACATTGTCGCATTTCAAACGGAATAATCAGCAAAATTTCAGTTGGTACCTTGTGCTGACAAACGTTAATTTACACTTTGGAATCATGGGATTCCATACAGCCATCCATACCCGTCTGAATCATTTTAAAAGATATAAAAGATAGAAAAGGTGGAAACCTCCCTTCTAGAAAATATTATGATGCAGGAATCGACTGCAATAATTTTATGCTGGTTTTTCGTTTGAAATACGAACTGAACTTAAGTTTCTGGTATTGCCATAAAAACCACCAGGCCTTTCATGGAAACAACTACTGGAAAATGGTTTTATATAACAAGTTATCTCAAATTAAGGAAATATCCCAAAACATACCGCTTACACTCGGTTGTTGAGCTAAATTAAATTTAGATGGCCGCTAAGATTTGCATATTATTGATACAGTAGTTCTTGGATCTCATAAGAAGTAAAGTAAAGCAAAGCAATCATTTGTATGAATCATAAATAAGGCGGTAAATCACACACATATATTTAACGTCCAGATTTATGCATATGATTTTATTTTTTGTTACAATTGTATACTGTTTTCGGTCACGATGCCGAGTGGTTTCAATGTCCCGACATAAACTACACAAGCCCTCCACCTCCACGAGTTCGAATCCCCAAGTGTAGCAATTTACCAGGTACTAAACGCTTTCGGGTTTTTTTTCTCTGAGTGCTCTCCGCTTTTCCTCCCCCCAACCAAACAAAAATGGCACATACTTCATGGCTGTTGATAGGACGTTAATTAAACTATTTAAACCCGTAATCACTGTTTCAGTTTACTGACAACACATATTGTGTGATACCCTTGAAAATGTCTATGATATTGTGTAGGGCCTATTCTAATACTGTATATCATATAACCTAATGGTATAAAAAATAAAGTCCCATGTGTCGTGGTATTAATGAATTAATGTTAAATCTCATTCTATCGATCATATCCTAAAAGTATGTCATCAATTACAGGATATTAATGTAACATAGCCCGTTGGGAAAAGCATTCTTAAGTTAAACGGTATTTATTCCATTGCAAATCTACATACACAAACTATCCAAGGTAAAAAGATTAAATCCGAAATGTGTGTGGTATTATGAATATAGTATCGTTTAGGTCTCCTTTACTGCATGTCTACATATTTCAAAATAAAGAAGCTAGAAAGTAGTAGTGTGAAATACCTTTGCGATGATATAAAACTAAAAGTGTGCATTTGCGATCTATTTATGCCCAATGATCCTGAAGCATACCTCTTTTTTTTTTTGCAGGGACAGTTGTCCAGGATGGAGGTACGCTATTGTTTAAACTAATGTTTGAGACAAGTACACTATCATAAAATAAGAAGAATTTATATCACGAATGAAATGGCTAGCTTTGAACATTCATTACAAAACAAGATATCACTATTCCAAAAGTCTTCATGAGCCTGTAACGGAGTATAAGTAATTATTTGGGTTGAAGATTATATAATTATAGTATTTTCTTAAAGATAAACATACCATACTTCAGGATATAAAAATTATATTTCTCTAACAAAAAGGATTTCCTTCTTCTCTTTTCTCTTTGAATACCAAACTTAACAAGGAATGAACATATTTGGTAGAAATTGAATATTGGAACCTGTTTGCTTTTTCGTTTTCTAGACCATGATGGAACAAATGCTGGTAAGTAAAAACACTCATACGACCGTGACGAGGTCAACATTATTTCTAAATTGTATTGTGCTCCCTTTACCAGTTAAATAACTCGTCATTGGTAATGCTAATCATACACATACATACTTTTTGTACATACTTTAAAACAAATAACAGGGAACTGTAAATCAGGTTAAAGGTACAAATCAGTGAGTCTTTTTAACTTTAACAATAATCTAATCATTTGAATTGATACATAATGGTTATACCCCTGATACCATTACTTTAGTATGTAGAGTATCAATTTATACATACAGCTTACTATTTTTGCTACTCAATTCATGCGGAAATACATGTACGCTTAACGTAGAACTGAATGTTATTTTCTTGAATGAACAACTTACTCTGATTATCTTTTATTTTTTATGCAAACTGAATACGTAATTATTTTTATTAAGTCCTTATTAATTGCGGTATCCTTACTGTTTCAGGCCAACCAGCAACAAAATGGCAATGCGCAATAACTTGATTAAATAAGGTAATATGGTGTATTTTTGTTATATTGTCTCCCAAAACGAGAATTTGAGTTGAACTGAGTATGACTTTGAGTTTTACTTTCGATAAATTGATCAATCTTCCCCAATAGCTGTTTTCGCCACTTTTTCACGTTATATAAACTGCTTGCGAAATTTGAAAATTTTAATTAAAAATAATACATCTGTACCACCATTCTCTCTTCTGCATGATTATTAATTTAGTAGCGCTGCGTTCGCCATCATATCATTACATAATTAATTATCTTAAACTAAACTAACAAACACCAAATAACGAACGATTATTTAGACTTTTGTTCAAGTACTTTTTTTTTCTGTCTGTAGATTAGTACACCTTTCGATGTATATTAGTTTACCTGGACCTGTTGATTAGTTTCAACTAATTATTGAGCACGTGCGATAAATTTTCGACACCCTTCGTTGAAATATACTTTATCCAACATATACTCATATATGTGAATGCGTCTTTTAATCTTCCGTATTTCAAAATTCCCTTGATGACTTTATTTAACGATTAAATTATCTTTCTGGTGGTTTTACCGAAGGATAGTGCTGAGTAGGATATTGATAATGAAAATGGACCGCTAGTCCTGAATATTATTGAAGATGGGTGTGACGCATAGAAATTTTCTATCATTCTCACTGAGCACACAGTGTTGACCGTAATATATGTTATCAAAAACATGGATGCCGAAGCTAATCCCTGTGGCTTATTTTTGCTATTTTATGATAAGGCCAGGGAAAAATGTCTGTTTAGGTTACCCGACCGACCCTATTTTTTTTACACCCGACCCTAATTTTTTTCTACTTTTCTATGAAAAAAAATTAAATGTCGGGATTTCGATCTCAGATTCCGGTTCCGGCCATTATCTAAGAGTGAAAGACACTAAAAAAACTCCTACCGACCGACCGACCCTATGTTTTTTTTGCCAATATAACCCTAAACAGACATTATTTTTATGGCCGAAGTACGAAGAAACTCCATTTATAAAGATAATGATAACTGAATGAGTTGTTTTTTTTTTTTTTTTTTCAGATCACTCCGGCCCAATCTCGGCCTCCAAGTCATACTAAAGACAAAATGCTGAGAACTAAATCTGGTTGGTGTAGAAAATCGGAACACTTTTGCATACAGGACTTATTTGCAGTTGTGAATAGGACTGGTCCATGACGATTACTTATTGTATAATATACGTCGTTTGCATATATGTTTGCGTGATTTTAGCTGATGATTTTGTGTGACTTTTTTACTTCGTAGTTTAATTATCATTTGTGTAACTCTTTTTACCTAAGGAAGGAACTTCTGAATCAAACAAGTGTAAGTGTAAGTGTGTAAGTTAGTCCAATATGACATGAACCGTATCTTTATAATAAATGGACAAATAGTGTTTCCGCATTGTTGAAATTTGTAAACAATAAAAATATGTATTTTTTTTAGATTTTCAAGATACATTGCAGATAAGATTTGGAACATATTGAAGAGCAATATTTATTTTGACTCTACATCTGAAAACTCAGAATCACTGAATGAAATAATAGTGTTGCTACATTGTTGAAATTTGCGAACAATAAAACATATGAAAATGTCTAAAGATACATCACAGATAAGATAGAAAAATATTGATGAGCAACATTTATTTGGACTCTAAATATGAACTTTATGGCGAAAAACTGAGGACATTTATGATATAAAAGATTTAAAATGTTAAGATATTTTGCTACCGATTAAAGTAAAGCTTAAAGTAATAACATAATATATAAGAAAATTGTGAAGTATTAATAAAAGGTTTGGTGAACAGATTCAGGATATGCTTACATGCTTATATGAATATATTCTTGACTTTTTTAGGATTTAGTTTAATGTGTTAATCGCTGTTTTTTGCATCTGCATAGTTATTTTGATCAAGACATAATAAGTCATTATAAAATATATCCTTTTAGATAGAAGTGTAAGGTTCTCAGGATCAGGTCAATCGCTGGCGACCAGCTAGCTCATCAATTTGTACATTACTCGGGCTAGTGTTCCCGATCTGGCCGTACAATTCGCTCCTTCTACATTTGGTACCACAACCTCGAGCTCGCACTCGGAACCTTTATAAGTAGTTAGTGATGATAATGCGGAAATATTTTCTAACGCGCGTTCAATTCGAGCCCATTATTTGTTTTCCTTACTAGGTTATAATCGTAACAAGGAAGATTAAAGTCTAATTAATCAATTAAAGCTCATTAAATGTTCCTTTAAATTTTTCTTTGTTTTATTCAAAATTACCAGTTTCTCTGCATAGCTATACTTAAATGTGTATGTTTTGTATTCGATATCATTGATAAAACGTAAATTTCTGTGATCATGGCTATGCATGCTTCAGTGTATAAGCCACATAATAATCTTAATAGTTTTCCTCTATGTTGAGGTCACAGGATTTTTTTAAGTTTTCTACAAAGCTACTGTATAGAAATGGTATAACGTGGACATTTGTGCGGGTTTACTATTATTAATTAATTAATTTCACGATATCCATTGGTGAACTAATGACGTTCTTAATTCTTTTTTAAAAACATTTAAAGTTATTTCCCTTGACGGATAAAAAGTTTATAAAACAAATTATTCTCTGTCTTATTTCTCAGCTACTTTTCGCCATGCTGCGCTCTGTTCTGATGGTAATTGAGACGGGGACCAAAATGAATTAGTGATAAAATTTAAGTAATGACAAACTCAAACATGTATCTATGTTGCTAATAATTACACTGTATTCATGTTGATGAATATATCGATGTTGCCGAATGTTTTATTGTTGTGTTTTGAATAATGTATAGATATTGTCAAGTAAATGAATGATTTTTAAACAGAACTCCATATGATGGTGTAAAGAAATAAAACAAACATAAAAATATCATGATGAAAATTAATGAAATATTGATAAAATTAGGTCATGTATTGTCAACATGGTATCATATTTTTTAATTAAATCATATGATTATGTAGTTAGTTCAAAGTTTGTGTTTCAAGGGAGATAACTCTTATTGGAACCGACAGCGACATGACCTGTAATTATTCTAAAAAAAAACATATTTCCGTTTTAATTTCTATTTTTAGACTTGCATTCCTAAATTAGAATTTCGCATCAAATAATTGTCCATGTTTCATTCTGGATGTTAAAATATCAGTTATTTTTCATTTTTATTGTTATTTTTAAAGATACTCCACCGCTGACAAATGGTATATTTTCTCTATAAAAAACAGGAACAGACGATTTATAGTACTTTTTTTTCAGTTACAAAAGTTACTTGCTTTGCACCCTTACCGCCATTGAAAAGTTTAAGCTTCTCATTATACTGCGAAATAAAATTATTGAAAATAATTCTTAAATTGCATCCCGAAAAAAATCCGTGGCACTATGTCCTTATATAGAATGATAAAACTGCTTACAAATTGCATCGAAAGCAAAATAAATGATCTTTATTAGTTTTTTGTGTTAATAAGACATATATTTACGCGATTTTAAAAACCGATTATTGTTTAAATATTAACTATCGTTTATGCTCTGTCAGCGGTGGAGCATCTTTAAATGGTGTTGATGATTTATTATAATTAATTCCTCTATTTTATCCATATTCTGCCAATTTAATAAAGTGTGATGCAGTTACGAATTGTTTTTTTTATGTTTTACAAAAAAAAAAACCATAAAATTGAAAATTGAAATGAACGGTACGTATTAAGTTCATCTGACCTGGCTCCGGGATCATGAAACATTCTTACACTTAAGTTTTGACTTAGTCAATCACATATGATATAACTCTTTGTAACATCATTTTTTATTGGTTGAGTCTAAAATTAAGACAGTTTTGGAGTTAATTAAGTCTGTTTCATGATGCTTATGCTTGTATAGCCATCGTACTTTGTCTGTCGTCTGTCCCCGTGTGCCGTTCGCCGTTCGTAAACTTTTCATTCAACGACTTTTTCTCAATAACTCAATAAATGACGGTATTTATATTGGATATGTAGAATGCTTGGATGAAGGACTACAAATTTTGTTTGAAAAAGGCTAAAAAAATAAAAAAATAAAGGACGTATTGTTCATTAACTAATAGTAAATATGTCTTGAGACCTAATACCGGGCCTGTAGCATACTTGAATGAAAGGATGTCGAGTTTATTAAAATGAATGGCCTATATTCAAGGTTACAGGACACATGTTGTATGGTGTCAATAGTCAAATGACCACTAAGGCCCATGACCTCATTGTTTTTCCTACATTTCGGTTATCAAAGCAAGGCCAACTTCGTCATATAAATGATTAATAAACTTTTTTTTGGGGGGGGGGGATAAAGAAAACGTTCACCGTCGAAGTTTTAGAAATAGCATTCCTTGAATTCAAATCAACTAATAAGTGTTATTCATTTCAGACAAACAAATATATCAATAATGAGAAACTGGTTGTACTATTCGAAGTCATCGAAGACTCCAAATATTTATATATACGCAATTGAAACTAAAAAACTGGAGGAGCCATCAAACCCATGATTAGATTTCTCAGTTGAATTCTGAACTTTAAAGGTTTATTTAAGTTATATAATATCACAAATAGGTTTTTCTCCTATGTGTATACATGGGTCTTGAAACACCCACCTGCTCATTTTACAAACTATTACATCAAAATCAGATAGAATGGCATCCTTGACACTCCAGGGGTTACTATTATTGACGTTATATAAAACCCCTGGACTATCTCGTAGTAAAACTTGAGGTAGCTCATTGGAAAACATATCACCAATCACAGGCCTGTAGAGACTTCCTTTGAATATTACAGAGAGAGCGACGCCCCAACTTAAAAGCAACACAGTCAACCACGGGTACCGTTATACAATTCCTTTGGTGTACATAAAAGGATCAAATTACATGTGACAGTTTTTGCCTCCAGTTTTACTATGAGGTAGTCCAGGGGGGTGGGATAAAACGTCACTGATAGTAACCCCTGGAGTATCGAGGATGATAGAATAGCGTAATAAAT
>NW_027188090.1:0-46187 GCF_041381155.1 Argopecten irradians
GATCAAAAACTGTCTGTATGCACTTCTGTCAAAAACGAAAACCACACAATGATCCTGACCTCACACTCAATGGAATTAAAATTCCAGTAGTTGAACAAACTAAATTTCTTGGACTAATATTTGATTCGAAACTGTCCTTTGTTCCACATATCAAACATCTGAAGGATAAGTGCTCGAAGGCGCTGAACATTCTACGAGTTCTTTCCCATTCTGATTGGGGTGCAGACCGTGAAATGCTTCTACGTATCTATCGGTCACTTCATTGACTACGGCTCTATTGTCTATGGATCGGCTCGCAGCTCCTATCTACAGATGCTTGACCCTATACAGAATCAGGGACTGCGTCTGGCACTTGGAGCTTTTCGAACAACACCTGTGAAGAGTCTCCATGTGGAAGCTAATGAGCCATCTCTAGACGATCGACGAAAGAAATTATCCTTACAGTATGCTGCTCAACTGAAATCCAACCCCAAAAATCCTGCATTTAACCTTGTATTCAATCCACAACACCAAGAAATATTTACACAAAATCAAAAGCTCATACCAACATTTGGCATCAGAATTTCAAAAATTTTTGCTGGAACTTAATATAACTTTCGACACCATTGACGAGTACACCGTATCGGATGTACCACCATGGCTCATTCAAACACCTGATATCAATTTATCTCTACATGAGAGGGCAAAATCCAGTGCATTACCCGAAGAAACACAAATCCTCCTTTCGGGAGTGCATTAGGCTTTCCCTGACCATGTTCAGATCTACACTGACGGATCAAAAGATGGTGATAAAGTTGCGGCAGCATGCTGTACATCTAATCACTGCTCCTCTCTATCCGACTCCCGGATATTGCCTCCATTTTCTCTGCGGAAGCATGTGCTATCGGTCTGGCGCTTGACCATATCGAAAGAACACCGCATTGAAAAGGCAATCATCTGTTCAGACTCTCTTTCGGTTTTTCAGGCTTTGAAATCAGGAAGCCCTAGAAATACTCTAATCCAAAATCTTTTAATCCGAACATTTCGATTATCTTCTAAAACTCAAATTACTTATCTCTGGATTCCCAGTCATGTGGGTATAAAGGGGAATGAACAGGCTGATGAAGCAGCTATAAGACTGCTCTTCGCCTAGCACAAACAGATTTGAAACTACCAATACACCGACATCAAACCTTCAATTCAGTCCAGCCATCAAACACCATTGGCAACAAAGGTGGTCTACCGAAACAAACAATAAACTGTTTAAAATTCAACCTACACTTAATCCTAAACTGTCCAGTCGGAGAGACCGCAGAGAGGAAGTTGTACTCTCTCGGCTCCGTTGTCTATCAACCATGCTCAGGGTGTGTACGTGTGTGTGTGTAAACGCCCCTAAGTTGTTAATAAGAGCGCAGAAGCATGATATACAGGGGGAAGATTGGAATTCTGGTGCGAGCACAGCGGTGTATATCTATATATGGGACGGGGTGCGCGACCAATCAAACGGCGCGTTATTAGAAAGTGACCTTGCCCTAACAGAGGCTATTTTCCAATCAGGCTTTTGATCACCCTTGTTTTCACCTTTACCCTTTAGTTTCGTATTTTGCCTCCGGAAGTCACTGTATTAATAAAATCCGATGAGTACAGGGTGGTATAAGAGAGCGCATGTAAAACGAAAGTACTTTCTGTATTTTACCGCCTATTTTTCAAATTCAAGGATATTTGAACTGCGGTCTATCCATCTAAATATCGTCAAACTTCGTTTGTTTTAGAGTGCTCTGTGCTGATCTAGGAGAACTAGTCATGCAGGCAATTCTGATTGCATTGGTAATGTAGCTTTGTCACATTATTATGCTGTTCAGTTATAGTATTTCGTATTTAATTTACAGTAACGCTAGTATGAGCACTGCCAAGATGACGCACCTATTGGCACTACAAATATGATAATACATTTTGTGTGTTGTATTTTACTTAAGCTGCAATCTATATTTACGTGTTTCAGTTGAGCATGGTGCTCTTGTCAGGTTTGATGATTCCAGGAGTGCTAAATATGGAGCATTCGTACGCCGAGGTAAAAGTGTAATTTGTTATTGTCTGTATATCATTTGTCTTTATTCATAAGCGTTGATTGAATCAAGATATTCATTAATTTGAGAAAGATACATGTACGTAAATATACAAATATTAACCTCATTTGTCTGCAAAGCAGGCGACTCTAACTGGTAAGAACTGTGTTATTGTTAATGTAAATGAATTGCAAATTTGGCATGTGATTCAGTACAGATTTGTATAGACAATGACAAAGAAAACGTGTTTTTAAAATCTTGTTTAATGTTGTAATGAGAATTTTCATTAATGATACTTCTTGAAATTAACACTATCATTAAGCAGATTCCTCTGAGGAACTGCATAGAAATGCAGACTGTCAGTGCCAGTTCCAACGTTGAATCCAATACTTCCAGTATTGAACCCATGGTGAGATATTCATACTAAAAATGTCAGTTTTATTGATTTAAATAAAATTTAAAAAGATGAAGAAATAAATTAATTACTTAATATAATTTCAGCATCAATATGTATATAGTGAAACTTAAATTTATTTTATTGAATTAAAATTTAGTTTGCCAATTGGCCATTATTGTTGGAGAACTATCAGTTTATTTAATTTATGAAGTTTTCAAACATAACTACTGTATAATTGGCACAGGTTTACATTAGATGCAGGAAACCACATGACAGTAAATATCATTACTTTGTTTATGATCACAAAAAACTGTTGTTGTTTTTTATATTGCAATTTGAAATTTATGTCTTTGAATTTTCTGTTATTGGTCCTTAAGAACGGACTTTGGTGACTTAGTGGTACGGTGTTTCTATATACAAGTATTACCACAAGCCCTCCACCTGAGTAGAGTTAATTTCCTAAACCTGGCATGCTCTAATAGGACCATGAAATTTTGAAACAGTATTAAAATTGATTTGTTTTTATGTGAAACTTGCATATCAACACATCAATGAAAGATCACTATTTCTGGCATTGCTGAATTGGATATGGGTTTGATTTTAATACACATCAATCATTTGTCAATTCATTTTTGCTAGAGGTGAAAGTCATCCATGGAGTTTTATTACCTAACATTTGTTATTTATATTCCAGTTTGGATATTGGTTCATATTTTTGTTGTTTTCATGCCCCAATGCTTTTCCTTTGATACCTTTAAAGAGCTATGGTATGTATAATATGGAATGAAATGTAAATATATATCTTAATCATATCACAACAAATTATGACAAGAAAGGTTGAAGTTTAACTATTTTGACAATTGCATCCGTTCCACTTTCATATTGATTTAAATGCCCACTTTTGAAAACAATTACATAACATTTTGAAAATACATAGTAAATGTATTTTTTCAACAATTACACTATACCTGAGGTGGCCAAGTGGTAAAGATGTCACGACATATTACCACAAGCAAATAGAAAACCAAGACGAAAATTGTAATCAAATTTTTTTGAAATTTATGGACCTTCACTGCTAGAGACAAAATTATGTCATACATAACCCATATTATAGTGCTGTCTGTTTACTCAAATTTTGTTAAACATCAAATCCTATATATACTTTTAAATTTTTCAAATTTAGATGAATCAAAATTGTAAATTGAAGACATTAATTCATCTATGAATGATCTGAATGATTATGGAAACCCATGTTTTTGTAGTTGATGGCCCAAAGATCCAAGGAGAGGAATGTTGAAGTAAGGAACCAGGACCAGTATCTTAATGATTTCGGATTAATGAGGAGACAAGTGTTGGGTGATGGTAATTGTTTATTTAGGGCCATAAGTTTTGTTTTGTTAGGGGATGAGGATTCGCATGAATACCTAAGTCAAACTGCTACAGAGTTCATGAATGAAAATCTTCATTTATTTCAAGATTTTTTCCATCCAGACGATGCAACAATTGATCCTCATCAGCATATGCTGAATGAAATAAACCGTTTGTCAAGGAATGGAGTATATGCTGGTCAGGAAAGTGTTGTTGCGTTGTCACTGGCACTAGGGGTAAACATATTGGTTACATATGGGGGTACAATAACAGATCCCAGAGTTTTTTCTATCGAACATTTTGCAAATAAACCACATATGGACCTGCACATAGCTTTTACAAATTTTGGTGGTGGCCACTATGATGCAGTAGTACAACGAAATACTGATCTTAGTCAAAGCGAAGAGTCTATTTCATTTGAGCAGCCATTTGGAACATTTAAGTGGGAAGAAACGGAATTTTCAAGCTTCAGTCAACCCATCAAAAATCCAAAGCAATCAGGTATACAAACGATAAGCTGTAAAGAGTGTCATTCTGTATTCAGTAGCTTAACAACTTTGCAACGCCACAATAAAAGAATTCACTCAGATAATCCAAGCAGTTCAAAACAAAACAAAAATTCAATCCGCTGCATGATTACTTCCTGTCCAGCCCGCTTTAATAGAGTAAAACAGCTTTTGCCCCATTTAACTTCTGTTCATTCTGCAACCCTAGAAACAACAAAATTAGAATTTGAAACATTTGACGAATTTAAACAATGGAAAAGCACACAAGAGTTAAACAATAATGTGTTTTTCAGAAGCGAACGCCCAGGCAAAGAGGGCAAGACTTCCACTACCATGCAGTTTGTTTGTAACAGAAGTGGAATAAATAAGCACCAGCGTAAAGCAAATAAGAAACGCAGATCAAATAAGAAAGGGTCTTGTAAACTTAATGATCTCTGTCCATCTAGGATGTATGTTAGTATAGATAAGGCTACAGGTCATGTAAAGGTAACCTACATCTCATCTCATAGCCATTCTGTCGATTTCGAACAAACTAAATATTTACCTATGCCTGAAAATATAAGGAATGACATTTCCAGAAAATTATATTTGGGGATTCCTGTTGATAAAATTTTAGATGATATCCAATGTGACATTGGAAATTTAGATGGACGCAGCAGCAATGATATTAAATTTTATCAACTAATTAACAGAAAAAATATTATGGCTATGAAAAGTAAACTTGTAGAATGCGAGTATAAACGACATCCCGATGATGCCACTTCAATTTGTCTTTGGGTAAAGGAGTTAGAATCCAATACAGATACTAATCCAGTTCTTTGTTTTAAACAGGTTGGTAAATTGGAACCTACCTTACCAGAATTAACAAAAGATGACTTTATATTAGTTTTAATGACAAAGGAACAAATTGATATGTATGAAAAATTTGGAAGCAGATTGCTGTGCATGGACTCTACACACAAAACAAATATTTATAACTTCAAATTAATCACCTTATTAGTTGTGGACGATTACCATAAAGGGTATCCAGTGGCTTTTTGTATTTCAGGCCGTGAAGATACATCAACGTTGCAAATTTTTCTCAATGCTGTAAAGTGTAAATGTCCAGATACAGAAATACGGTTTTTTCTCACAGACGATGATTCCGCTAGTATTACAGCTGCCCGAACAGTATTTGGTAATAACTTGCATCACTATCTTTGTGTCTGGCATGTTAATCAGTCATGGCGTCGAAAATTACATGCATCTGTTAAAAATAAAGACCACAAAATAGAAATGGTTTTTTTTCTTCGTTCAATTTTAAATTCAAAGACTGAATCTGAATACAATCAATTTATTAAACAGTTCATGGCAAAATATTCAATATTAGAACCGGAATTTGTATCTTATTTCCAAAAAAACTATCTGTCAAGACCTGAAAAATGGGCTCTTCATTTACGCCAACCAGACCTGCAAACTGAATTAAATACTAACATGTTTTTGGAAAGCTTCCACAATAAACTTAAAACTATATATTTTGATAGAAAACAAAACAAAAGAGTTGACAGATTAATTTCCATTCTACTTGACATGGAAAAGCATTATTATTTAAACAGGTTTAGATATACCAACTATGATAAACCTCAACATGTCGATTCAACAGATATATCATACAGATAGGCATACTTCAGGGTTAGACATCCCCGATAATTTTGTAGAACATGTAAATGAAAACCAATACACAGTGAGGTCTTCTAATATAAATGTTCCACCATACACAGTTACCAGGGGTGCTTCAGTATGTGAACTACAGTCATGTTTTTTGAAATGTAAAAATATCCCATGTGTTAATTTGTGTGGTCACATGTTCAAATGTTCATGCCCAGATTCAAATTCATTGTGTAAACATATTCATAAAGTACACTCATTAAATACACCAAAGGACTCTGATGACAATCATGTAAGCGATTTAGTGAACACCAGAGTTCATAAAGTCAATGATAAAATGAAGACAGACAGGTTATTAGAGCGCTTAACACGGGCTATTGATGCAATACAACATCAGAGTGAAGCAGCAACATCTCAACCACAACACCTGGAATCAATAGTTGTGTCACTTGAAAACATAGTAAAAATCAATGAGGCAAGAAACTTTTTACTGCCAACAACCAAATTGAAACCCCAATTCAAAGTATCAAGCAACCAAAATTTTGAAAAACAACCTACTTTCAAAAAAAATTCAAAACAAAAGACAGAAAAGTAAAATAAACCTTCATGCTCCAACAGCAGAAGACAAAGCCAAACTATTAACTAGATCAAATGGTGATAATAATCAATCACCATTACCAAATATACCATCTGTAGCACCATATCCACCAATTACATATGTAGAAAGGAATAATCGGATTCAACCAACTTCTAATGAAAACACCCATCCTGTAATCGTTAACACTGACAGAATATCCATTGACCCAAACTTTAGAGTCCCTCCACAAACACTGAATCGACCTTTGACAATTACACTACCCAATGGGAAGAAAATGACAATTATAACATCTTCATATGGCACAAATAGTGATGACACAGACACTCAAAAGCAATGATCTTTATACATATTCAAATAAATATTACATTCACAGATTAAATATCAGGCCTTGCATAATCCAATACAAAAGATCAACCATGTTAGATGCATTTGGAAATACATTTTGTATAACATTTCTGCCAGGTCAGGTAGTACTTGTTGCTAAATTGTTGAAATATATATATTTATGACTGGGTATCAAGCTTTTTAAACTGTCTGATTAAATTGCATCTTCAAATAGAATACTGACAACCGAAATTAAGGAATTTGCCTGGCCACATGGTAAACACTATATATTAACTCAAACAATCATTTTTGGTTCTCACACCCAATGAATTTTTATCATACTACACTAATTACCTGGTACCCACAATAATCCTTAATTTATACCAATTTTCAATTTGTTGTGGACCTGTAATACGTGCAGACAAAACTTAGGGCATTAATGATTTTTAATTGTTGTGGACCTGTGATACGTGCAGACACAAATTAGGGCATTAATGATTTTAAATTGTTGTGGACCTGTGATACGTGCAGACAAAACTTAGGGCATTAATGAATTTTAATTGTTGTGGACCTGTGATACGTGCAGACACAACTTAGGGCATTAATGATTTTAAATTGTTTTGGACCTGTGATACGTGCAGACACAATTTAAGGCATAATGATTTTAAATTGTTGTGGACCTGTGATACGTGCAGACACAATTTAAGGCATAAATGATTTTAATTGTTGTGGACCTGTGATTACGTACAGACGCAATTTAAGGCATAAATGATTTTAATTGTTGTGGACCTGTGATACGTGCAGACACAACTTAGCCTCATTAATGCTTTGTTGTGTCATGCAGTTCTTAGTTAATTATGATAATTACTTTTTATCTAAACTTACCATATGTAAAATATTAAATAAGGTTCCTCTTGTTTGAGAACTCTGTAGTTAAGTAATATTTTTTAAAGATTAAATTGAAAAGTAAATGATAATTGAAGAATTGTCTGGCTTTTATTCTTCAACTTTGATTTTACTTTTTTATATTAACTATATATGAATTATATTCTTTTCATGTCGAAATATTACTCATCCAACACTCTTATATCCTTTGAAATAATACTTCAGAAAAAATATGTCATTACTTTTCATCAATTCAACTGTTTTCCTTAATTAATATTCCCTGTTTCCTCTATAAAAGCAATATATATATATATGCACAATGTAATCAGTTACCTATTTCCATTTGATATCAACTTATATGCTTTGGAATTGTGACTGGTTATTAGTCAAATAGTATTATAGTTCAAGTGCCATGTCACAGACTCTGTAAAAATAAGCCTTTTTTTTTACCAGAAATCATTTCTAAATCTTGGATCAGCTATAATTGATCGAGCATGTATCCATACACATAGCTCCACATTGCTTGTGGAGTACTCATTTTATTGAAAAATAAATGTCAGCAGCAATTTCGTAAAATGTGAATATTCAATTCACCCATACATTTTTAATATTGAACAACTTATAGAGAGAACAGTGGAACATGTTCTAGTTAGAATGTGTATAGCTTTATAATGATATTCATTCATAGAAATTAAAACAACTTAAAATTTGTACATTTACACTTGGCTAGCTAGAATAGACATAAAAAAATTGTCACATTTCCTTCGATCAATATCAACATCCATTGTAAAAAAAAAATAATGTCCTAATCAATGATTTCTGCCACCTGTTCAAGCAAATATTTTTAACCAAATTGGCTTTTTCTTTTAATAAAGAAGTCATTTAAGCCTATTTGAAGCTTGAACTAAGGTCATTGTCATCAAACTTGTTAGCTCTGCATATCATCATACTACAGACCCAAAATCAGGTCTCTGATGGGCCTCTTGGTTTATGAGAACTTGAATAATGAAAAGCTCATTTAATTGTTAAGATTCATGAAATTATATTTACATTTTCACTACAGTCCCACTATGTAACCTTACAAAGCACAGTTGGCAGTCATATAAACTATGAATTTCAAGCGCTTATTACGACGTCATTATCATTGTGACTTCACAATTGTCGAACCAGCGATAACGAATGTTTAATTCATTATAGATGCAAAATCCTATGGGATTTCATCATAAAATGTAACCAAATGTAAATATAACCATTGAACGTCTATCAGTTGTCCTTCATAGCCAATATGAATGCCAAATGAACAGAGGCAAATTCAATAGATATCTAGCGCTTCATGGAATTTGCCAACTGAAAGATGTTCAATGCTTAAATACAAATGGCAATTGCAGTATAAGACTATATGTAATATTTTACATGTAGGCAGTGTGATTTTTTTTCCAAAAATGTGACAATATTTTGACGTAGATAGATATGTATTTGGTAGTATTTTTTATTTAAAATAAAAGCCAGAAGCAGTGTTCCTATCTTGGTAAAGGTTATATTAATATCATGCTAAATATGCTAAATATGTATATTGATATAGTCTCTGTTTATTAAAGTGTGCTTATGGTCAGCTATGAAGTACAATCACCATTTGAATACATTAATTTGAAAAAAGACAATTACATGTATATAATTACAGATTTCTGTAGACCATTTTTTCATAATTTGAAGTTAAAACAAGAGGCCCATGGGCCTTAACAGTCATCTGACTGTTTGCACAATACACAATATTCGTTTAAAGATAGCCTATTTGACCCCTGTGAATGAAGATCAAGGTAATTTTTTTTTAAAAACAAATATGGTAGCCCTTCATCTCAGCATGTCACAGGCCCAATATCAGGTCTCTAGGCCTCTTAGTTATTCATAAAAAGTTATTTCAAGATTTTAACCTATTTGACCACTGTGTACCATGAATGACAGTCAAGGTTATTAATTTGAACAAACTTAGTAGCCCTTCATCCAAGTATGCTGCAGACCCAAAAAGAGTATTCATGGCCTTTCAGACTTGAAAAGAAGTTGTTTAAAGATTTTTAGCCTATTTGACCCCTGTGACCTTGAATGAAGGTCAATGTCATTCATTTGAACAAACTTGGTAGCCCTTCATCCCAGCATGCTACAGGCCAAATATCAGTATCCTGGGCCTTTCGGTTATTGAGAAGAAGAAACTCATTAAAATTTTGGTACCGTTTGAAAATTTCATAGCTGACCGCTAGGGGGCATTTCTCATTTGAATGTCATATCAGGCACTTCATTTGAGTATGAATGCTTCAATAAAACCGAAGCACACACTTGATATATATTAATTAATAAATTTTGTTACATCAGCATATTAAAGGCACAATTCATTGAGGTTAATTCTGTTACATAACCACAAAGCAAAATATGACATAAATGTATTGTTCTATAATCCTTATGAAACATATAACAAGAAATATTGACAAATTTCACGTCGTTGTTGTTGTTGAGTATTTTGATTGATACCATTGAAATTCCAAATCGTTGATCAATACGATTAAGCATGTACAACATGTACGCTGTACCCATACCTGAGCCAAAGTGACGCATGTTCCACAAATGCAATAGATAACCACTGAGGAGTTGATGAAATTATTTTTAGACAAGAACAAACATCTGATAAGGCAAGCACACTACTATAAGAGCCATAGGAGTAGTTCTAGACGAAATTTCCAAGCTCTGCATTCAACAACTGCCAATGTTCAGCAGTTATCCATGGCAACACACTGGAAGCCCATAATTTCCCATCAAATCATAGGCTGCTGCATCAAATGATATTTTCATGCATGCACTTATTTTCTATTTAAAATGGGATGTACCTGATTCTAGTACCCTGTACCCTGTAACTCTTACCCAGTACCCGGTACCCTGTATCCTGTACCCTGTACCCTGTACTCTGTACCCTTAACCCCTACATAAGTTGTCCGTAATAGCAACTCATGTAGGGGGTAGGGGTAAGGGTACAGGGTACAAGGTAGGAGGTACAGGGTGTGACTAGTTACAATGTAAATATAAAGCATTTTGTGCTAGTATATCTTTTGGCTATCCTAGAACACACCATGTATGTTACGCACCAATGGATGTCAAAAATATGACAGCCAATGCATAATTACATAAGATTTAATTTACCATTTTTGGAAAGCTACATATCCATAAGGTTTGATGTCAAAATGGGAGGTTGCTAGCTGCATGTGTTGGTCTGCTACTGCAACAGCAAGTTGTCTACTCGTACTGTCTGAAGATGGAGATTCCTGCAATCATAATAATCAAATTCAATTTGAATTGTAAATATAAATACCTAACAAAACATATTCTTTGACTGTTATGTATAGGCCTTAGTATACATTGTATACATTATCAGTGACGCGGAAACGTTAAATATTCATACGCTTGACCAGATTGAAGTTCATAGCCTGATTGCCCATTTTGTTTAACATAGATTAAAAGGGAAACTGAAAGTATAATGGAAATATTTATACTAATAACTTTAGTATAGGTAGTGTACTCTAGGGAAATGTGAACAACTTAAATAAAAATGAAGATCAGGGGGAGATAACTCTTTATTTCCAAAAACCCCGCCCAAAACTAGCCCCATAAAGTTAATGTTTGCCCTAATTTTCTGAATGAACCAATTGCAAAATTACAAATATTTACATTTTCCACTGCAGTCCCACTATGTAACCTTACAAAGTGCAGTTTGCAAGCATATAAACTATGAACTTCAACCTTTTTTTCATGACTGTATCATCACTGTGACATCACAATTGCTGTGCGCTTCATGGAATTTGCCTCTGTTCAGTTGGCATTCATTTCAGCTATGAATGCTAACTGAAAGACGTTCAATGCTTTAATATATGCCACTTGATGTAAAAAGAGAAAAAAAATCACCCTTGGAGATATTCCAAGGACAGATATTATATTTATAAAGTTAAATCCAAACCTGAAAAATTGGCAATTACTAATACAAATTTAAAGGCCCATGTGCCTTAACAGTCATCTGATTATTGGCACAATATAAAGAATATAGTACCTTGAGGGAATGAAGGTCAATGTCATTCATTTGAACAAACATGGTAGCCCTTCATGCCAGCATGCCGCAGGCCCAATATGAGGACCCTGGGCCTTTCGATTATTAAGAAGAAAAGTTTACGTACAGCGCACGAAGCATGATGAATATAGGTCATCCTGACCTGAAAATTTATATCTTTTTTAAAAGGGAGCAAAGAATACAAAATAGTACAACCTATCTGACATTCACAGGGGGAACCGGATTACTATGATTAAGTTAACTGCAGTTACCTAGATCCAACATGGTCTTACCCTAACAATCACTTTTCATTACCCTAATCATACACAAGTTTTGAATAGCCCGACCACGTGCTGATGGTGTGCTAAAACAACCCTGACCCTTCAAGTCAGATGACCTAAAAATGGCTGTCTATTCTGTGAACACTTTTTTACAGATAGTGTGATTGATTTCTTTAGTCACCACATTACATCTTGGTAACTGCAGTTATCCTAATCCAATTTCCCCCTGTGACATTCGCATATTAATGTATTATAGTCAATTATATGATCCGGCTCGGGCACTATGCCATACCTCGACAACACTATGAGACCTGCATAGTGCGCTCAAAAGAAGGCAATAATATATAAATATATATCATGCCGTATAAATGTCACTAGGTATCCAGAAACATCGTACAATATTCAGATTTCATCTGGTCGGAAACTGTGTTGTCCTCCGATGAACACGTCAGGGTTCTATTGGGTAGCTCGAAAACCACTGCATGTCAACACTTCAGCTTCAAATGAATGAAAGTTAGGTAGAAAAGAAACTTATATATAGAGACAAACGCCTGTGATCTCACACTAGTAAATTTGACATGCATAGGAGACATCTATACTATATTAAATGATGTCTGAGGAATGTGCAGTATTAAGCACTATAATGTATATTGTCATTATGACACCACTTTATGTTGGTTTGTGAGAGTGCCCCCTAGCAGTAAGCTATGAACTGAAGAAATAGTAAATCAAAATTCAAAACTTTTTCTTTTGCAAACTCATCTCAATTTTTTACTGAAAAAGCTTCATATTGCTACGGCCCGGATGACCCACTAAATTAAATGCGATTGACCTCTCATTTGCATGCGATTTTTTTTCTCTTTTTCCTCTTTCTAGAACAAATATACTGCCATAGTGCAGTTAAACAACTTCTATGGTATTTCATTAAATAGAATAGTTTCAAACATGTCTACAAAAACTATAGCATGAACGTCTATAATTGAAAAATAGTGAGGATAATTTGCATCAGTGGTAGCGATCGGTGGCCTAATTCTCGCCAGCATTTGCATATATTTATGTAAACATCCGGTTTGGGTAACACTAAAAGGAATTGTCAGGATTTTGGTATGTAAGTATCTAATTGTAGTTTGATGTATACATTCATAATCTATTATATAATGACAATATTTTTATTCATCCCGACGTAAGAAAGATACAAAAGTTGTTTGTTTTTACATGTATTATATTGATAGTCATTTTGGAGAACAGGTACGTTCGTATTGTGATCATGTCATTACGATGGCCCACTGAATTTAACCAAGTCTCACTCAAACAGACGCTTTTTAACTTACGTACGCATCAAGCGTCTGGGTGATCTATGCAGAAGCTAACAAACACGATATATTCTGAGTTACGCTGGTTCCTTATCATTTCGCACGGATTGTCAACTAACGCATCCATTCATTAACGAAGGGAATATTTAATACACGGATACAGATACAATGAAATATCGTGACACTCAGCAATAGTGTAAACGGCCGAATGTAAACAAAGACGTCATCACGCAAAGCGGACCTGTGATGTAAACTTGCAAGTCAAGAGATATTTTCCATTTAATAATGCATTCTCATATCTGAAAAAACACCGAAGAATTTTTGAACACTGCATGTTGCAAGCCACCTTGCTAGTAAAGTACGGAATTCTTTTTGTATTTGGAGACAGAAGCAGTGAAAATCGTAAGTTTCATTTCGTTTTGCTTCTTTGCCTATCATGCCTATGGGTCGGTATATTATTATATGAACTATTTGACAGACATCTGCACATGAAGTGAACTTACAACATCATGAGTATGTGTGAATTCCTGCTAACATCCATATAATCGACGTTTTATTTTATTACAACGCAACAAAATTGAATATCACTTTAAATTTGAAGTAATTTGTTGTTATATAATTAGCAGTTGACAAGATTCATTTTTGGTATTATTTTCTAATGCGATGACATCAAATTTAATATCAATGCATAGAGTCAATTTACCAGAATTTAGCATGTATGTGTAATACCAGAAACATATATACATAGAGATTGGCAACTCCGCCATTTTTACGATCGGCAGATGTACCTCTGTATGTGCTTAGGGGTTTTTAGATAAACTTTTAAATAGTAAAATACAGCAGAATAACTTTGAAATATTAAAAAAGTTCAGTAATTTTCAGATGGTTTGAGGACGATTTTGGAAAGAAAAATAATATTTTAACTTATATATGAATAAAACAAAATGCACTTCCGGTTTTGAATGTCTGATTTTCGAAAAACCAGGTAAAATTGCCGATTTTCATGCTTTCAAAAAACATATTAAATAACATCAATTGGACAAACTGGTCACATCAAACCATGCTATAATGTTTAAACTTTGTATTAATGCAAAAATATCATGTTTAAAAGAATACACTAGAAAGTAGTTAGCCAAGGGAAAATATCTATAAACCGGAGGTCCCGCTGCCTGTCAACAAAGACAAAGAAGGAGTTTCCAATCTCTATGTATATATATGTTTCTGGTAATACACATGTGAATACAGAATTTCTTTAGATAAATAGAAGAATTGTAATGCTAGATTTATTTAAGACCATTAATATCTGGGATTTCGAAATTGGCGGTATGAACTTAAAACATCGATTAAACAGTCACTACATATATATAACTTCATGGATTCAGAGAATTTATAATAACACTTACCAAAATAAACAATAACCTGTGCACTGTAATATATCATACATGGTAAATTTACACTTGCTCAATATTACAGTATTTGGTTTAAAGTAAGTTTTGCTAACAGTCAAAACATTGTATTTTATCAATGTGTATCAGGTATAGGAGACAAATTAATTATGATGCTAATATATTAAAGATGCTTCACCGCTGACAAATGGTATTTTTTCACAATCAAAAACGGGAGCAGACAATTTAGTATTTTTCTTCAGTTACAAAAGTTAAAAATATAAATAAAATAATTAATTGCATGCATCCCAAAAAAATTTGTAGCACTATATCCTATATGGAATGAAGTACTGAGTGCGCTTGACCCAAAGGAAAAATTAATTATTTTATATAATTTTTTTGTGTTAATTAGACTTATGCATACACGATTAAGGTTAACTAATTATTGTTCAAATGATGAATATCATTTATACTCTGTCGGCGGTGGAGCATCTTTAACTCAATGTACTTGTGTACATGAGTCCAATTTCTTCCTTTTGTCATTGTTAGATGATTTCTGTAACTTTTTTTATAACAAATTAAGAATATTGATATATATGTTAAATCTTATAATTACAGGACTCATTGGCTAGTCAACTGAAGCAGATTCATAATTGTTGAAGACTGGAGATTATCAGGATTACTTTGGAAGCTGTGAAATGATTCTAAGGATGACTACCAGGCATATATTAAACTAGCTGCGACAACATACATGTAGCTCTGGACAACAAGCATATGAATTGGTGCTTCTCATTCGCATTGTTTCGTAATGCCAATTAAAACACAAATTTGCAACTTTTGCAAAGAGTTGTCACCATTTGACATGCTGCCGATTGTTATCAATCTGTGGAGAGATAGAAGGTGTTTAAACTTTTAACTTCACAGACTGACTCACATGTTAGTCTTTCTGTTTTGTTGTAAAATTCATACAAACAAAAAGAGTTTTCTTGGCTTGAATGAAACACACTATATATGTTCTGACAGACGGTCATTATCAGAACTACAATTCTGTCCCATTGACTGTATTGTTGCAAAACATCAAGTGATGACAATTAGTGAGTGTCGAGTAACTTTGCATTTAGATATATATATAGAAATATCCTACATTTTATAATATAAACTGATTATTTATTTACCCATCATCACGCCTGAATTATCATTGCTACAATGTATATTTCAATGATTCACATCTGTGACACGGCCATATAAGTACATTGTATATGGAATGACATTCATTTATTTGCTACAACAGAAACATTAAACAGTTTTACTTGTTGACTTTGTGCAGTGTGTTCACCAAAATGACACAAATTTTAACGCTTCTGGTGACATAGCCCATTGGTTGTTCCCATTAGTTGATGCTTCTATCAAATGTTTTTACAACTGTTTCTGATCTTGCTACCAATATATGTATAAACATTTGTAAGTAATGTGACATTAACAACAAGTTGCAAATAATGTGTGATTACATGTACGTTAATTTCATATTCTTAACATAATTAAATGGGAAAAAACTTTTAAAACATAACAAAAAAAGTATTTATTTTAGTACATAAACATAAAAAACCGATCATTGATTTACAAGGTCAAGGGGAGTAACTTGTACATGACAATTTCAAAATTGACTAGGGTACACGAAATTCGGCAGTCCGGAAAATTTGTAATCTGGGCGGTTTAGGCTGGGAACGAAGGTGTCCAGATTATCGAGGGTCCAATGTACATGTCAGTGTATACAAATAACACACTGATTTTGAGAATGGTTGTTTTAATATGCTGTTAAGAATTCTCAGTGTCCATTTTATGCATTATATAGAGACAGTATCATACTGAATCTGACTTTGATATGACTTTTCTTCAATATGGCAGCAAAGTATCAAGAACTGCTCTTTACTTACTAATATACCTGAATACATTGTGTGTATCACAGAAGAGAACTAGAAAAAATAATGTATTGTGATGTTATTTCATGTTTGTATTAAAGTATTTTTGAATAAACATAATTCAAAACAATTCAGTTTTGATTTTGATGCAGTAACCAATTCTTTAAATGAACATTTGACCCTTAGTTTTTGTCATTTCATTTCTTCTCTTGAAAATTATCTAATTAATTGCCTTTTGCCCTTTCCTCCTGTAATAGATCTGTACCACATAGTTCATCGGAAAAAAATACTTGTATATTATGTGCATTGCACATAGTTCCTTATAAATGAGGTCTGTAAACAACATTTGCAGCATAAGCCAAGAACTTTGTAAAAATGCCATCAAGGGACATCCATGTGTCAGATTATACTTTCTTCTTAATGGAGTCTTAATGTTTCCCTTGTTGTCATTTTACTGCAGATTGTTATTAGCTGTAGGTCTCCATGGCCTTGTCCTCAAGATCAATTACCATCAAATAATCATAACTACAAAAAATTTTCTTTATTTTGTTATTCAGACAATTATATTCAAACATTAGAGAAAAGGTCACATGACACTGATTGTAAATATTTGTTGAAACTGTTGAATTCAAGATAGGTTCAAAGTTCAAATCTAAAAGAAATTTTCTAGCATTTTCTTAAAATCTTCTCATAATTTTTTAGATTCATCTTTTGATATGAGGAGGGATGGTTGTCTGCAATCTCTATAATTTATCCAAAATTAATTAAATGAATACTTGAAGATAAATAACCCAACTTTGATAATGACATGGGACTTGCAAGAAAATACACACCCTAAAATGTTACTAATGACATATTTGCCTTCTTTGAACTAAAATTTTGTTACATCAATGCTTTTTTCAGTTTTAGTACTTACAGTACTTTGATTTTTCAATTTGGCAATTTTTTTAAATATATATATTCTAACATACTTTAACATTTGGCATCCTTTATACAATTATTCATAGCTTACCTTAAGCAGTATTCACACCATCTTAATATTATTATCTTCAAACATCTATTACACTATTGTAAGAAACAATGGCAAACTATGATTTATAAATCAATATGTCAATTTGGCAGATATGTAATGTAAGCAGACCTAGAATATATACAAATAAACATAAAGCTTTTACATTCTGCTGACTTTGAATACATTTTAATAGTAACATTTGAAAGATAGGGGGGGGGGGGGATGTGAAAAAACTGCTTCTGGCTTTTAAGATGTCAATGATATATACCTTGGTAGCGATATAAAGACCTAATCTGAATTTAATGTTCCTTTTATCAGATTATCCCTGAAAATTTTCTTACCTTAGATGTGATAAATAGAGGAACTCACATGAGTTGCTATTGTAATATGAAACTTATCAAATGAGTTGAATAATTTGATATGCCACGAGCCCGTCAGATTCAATTTATCAAATAACTTTAGTGAAACTTTTAAATTTTGTCACTATAAAACAGTTAAAAATCTGGCTCAAATGTGATGTTCCGTCTACAGAGACAATCCTAGTTAACAAAGAATACACCTTGCGTCCTCGAGCAATGTACCTTAATATGAGTTTACACCATCACCATCGGGTTATAATATTATGAACTAGCGCACCACAGAGTAACCCTTGATATAATAGTTTGATATAGAAATTCTCAAAGATCAATTAGCCCAAAAAATACAGAAAACTTTACATTGCATGGCAATACAATCGACTTATCAGGTGTTGCTGTAAGATTTCTAGACAGTGTCCAGGTTTGGTGACCTAAATATGCCTTGTCCCCCTATACAACTTACTACAATTCCTATGGCTTTTACTCTTTGGGGTCAGTAAGTAAAGTAAAACTGACTCTATAAACTAAGTAAATTATATTATATTGTGTAGTTAAGAAATTTTGTATTGAGAACTAGGAAAAAGCACATGGGAGGAAAAAGATTTGTTTTACAATGTGTAAAATTACAAGTTGAAGAATAACAGCCAGGAAATTCTCCGAGAAACTTTTAGACAAAATTAAGTTCTCTCATAGACCCACGAAATGAATTGGGAATTGTTATAATTTTACATTTCACTTGCCACTTGTACTATATAAACTAAAAACAGATAGAAATCTGCCTCAAATGTAGATGATTCCCTCGTCTACAGGAGACAATCTAATTAATTACAAGTGCACAATTGAAAGTCTATTGTGGTATACACCGTGAAACCCGAAAACGTTGATCCATTATGACGTCACTAATGCTGACATAAGTAACATCAAATGATTTTATAATCAGTGAGGCGCGTGGTGGCCGAGTGGTTAAGATGTCTCTGAATACAAGCCACAAGCCCTCCCACCATCTGGTCCGCGAGTTGTTAGAATCTCATGTATGGTATTGTGACAGGTACATGATCCATTGGTTGTGTGGATTTTCTCTGGGTACTCTGGCTTTCCACCACCAACAAACCTGGCACGTCCTTACATGACCCTGGTTGTTAATATGGACGTTAAACTAATAAAACAAAAGTAAATATAAGTATTAAGCTATCTTCCTACGGAATCTACGGTCTATATAGATGCCAGAGCAGTGAGCTTTGCAGACAATCATTTCATAATGCGCTAGCATGCATTATGACATGATTGTCTACAAAGCTTTGGCATTTTATATAGACTATAGAATCCATACGAACACAGTTTAAAGCTTAATTAGATGTGCAGGCTTAGAAGTAACATTGTTTTAACCATTCGGTCTCCCCTTCCCCTCACAAATACATTTTATTAAGTTGTGTCTTGCACGATTCACAGGTCCACAACTATATATTTCTTAAAAAATAGTTTTACTTCCATCTCTGTATTACCAAAAGTAAATAATCATGGCAATTAAAGCTTAACTCTCAGCTATCAACTTAATTATTGGTTCATAACCATTTGTCAGTTATAATGTGACTAGTGGGGTAAGGTAACTATGTACTTGCTCAGATGTCCTAGCTTAACTCTCAGCTATATCAACTTAATTATTGGTTCATCAACATTTGTCAGTATATATGTGACTAGTGGGGTAAACATACCATGTGCTGCTCAGTTAGGTCAGTATTGCCTCGTGTTAAAACTAAAATTCATGATCTAAATCTCTAGTTAGAATTCATGATATTTAAAATGACATTATAACCCCCTAAATTTACCTTAATTTTTTTTGAAAATTAAAATTAACCCTTAAAAAGTACATATAAGCACCTTTAATCGACTGGTTGCAAACGCCTGTTCCCTTCAGCATTGAGGTGCACCTGATCATCACTGAGACAAGAAGTTGCTGAGCCTCTTGTGCTTCCAGAAGACAAAGCGATTGTATACCAAATCGATTCAGACTATCGATGAGACGTGTTGTACGCATATAACTCATATTGAGCTGATGCACACCAAGTTGACGAAAGTCTAACAAACAATGAACCGATAATAACACATTTCAGGCCATTTATCCTACTGTCGAGTTTCACTGACAAAGAGAAATAATGGTCCAGTAGCCAAATGCTCAGGGACATGTATTCCCCTTAATGTCATTCTCCTCCGATTTGTAGTAAAATGAATGGAATGGATTGATCCAAGCTCCTTACTGGTGCGAAGATCCAAAAATGCAACTCTAAGCATACGTATTTATTAAATGAGAAAAAAGGCCTAAATAGCAAAAAACAGAGAAAACTTAAATCAAAACCTTACCCTCAAACACGTGTGCTTCTAAACTGGCAGCGCGAAAGGAAGTCAATGAGACATTCGGAAGAACTGACGTTCCTTCGGAAAACTCGGGCACTCTTCCATTGTAAAATTACAACGAATTCTTATATATCTTTTATATATATAAATTGTCATATTGTTGGCACTTATTATTTCTTACTTAATTTAAAGATAACATTAGATTATATTTTTTCGTATATTGACACACAGGGAATCGCATACCTACAAATACGAAAACTGATTTATACAAAATCATGCCAGCATCTACCGGCGCTGACAATGGTGATCGTTTGGACCCTTCATATTTTGAATGCATTCTAAAGCTTTGCATTTTCAAAGTGTTATCATTATTATTTCAAAAATAATAAAAAAAAATGTTTAATTACCCCTGGTATGCATTTGCATTAAGTTAAATATATATTTACTGGGGAGAGCAGTACCGGAGCAACGCACAATCTCCCCAAAATGGCGGCCGCGAACTGAAGCTGTCAGTGTGTAGGTATTGAATTTTGAAGATAGAGTTTTTTTTTATGTTTTTCGTGTATTCGTTACCTTAGAAGTGCTTCGCACTTTGGGCACGAAGGGCTGCGTCCTTATTATCTGTTTATTTTGAAATATATCAATAGCCACAATGAGCATTTATATATTATTTACAAACCTTTTGAAATAATGCTTTTTATCTAATACATACAAAAACGTTGTTTGTTATTTTTTGTGTCTTGATATAGAGACAGGTTCCCACGAAACTAATATTATCCGTACTATTAATATTACTAAAGCAGACGTAAGTAATATAACCTGCATATGCAGGTTAGTTTCGAGAAGTAAATAAATAATTCCTTTAAAGTCATTTTAAGTGCAATTCATTGTAGAACCAGATACAATCTTATAGATCTACCTCAGTATGTGATTATCTATCAAGACTAAAAAAATAATCTGTGGAGAAATATGATTAATAACGTACGAGTTGTCTTAAAATAAAAGTTGAAAAAGAGTAGCGAGATCGAGTCCTTTCGGTCCATCACAATGCTATATCATAGTTTGTATATATCGATCTTCAACTGAGCTGTTAGCTACAATGCATGGGCGATATTTTCATTTTTATTTTTTCATTTCATTCCTCGGAAGATGCATTTCTTAAATCGTCAAGTATACACAGCCAATATTTCCTAACCTGAATTTCAGGTCAAGAAATCTTGCCCTGAAATTCACCTGAAATTGACCAGAAATTCTGGTTAATTTCAGGTGAAATTCAGGTCAAGATTTCTTGACCTGAAATTCTGGTCAATTTCTGGTCAATTTCAGGTTAAGATTTCTTGACCTGAATTTCAGGTCAAATTTCAAGAGAAATTCTGGTCAATTTCAGGTGAAGATTTCTTGACCTGAAATTCAGGTCAAATTTCATGCAAAATTCTGGTGAATTTCAGGTGAATTTCAGGTCAAGAAATCTTCACCTGAAATTCAGGTGAAGAAATCTTGACATGAAATTCAGGTCAAGAAATCTTAACCTGAATTTCAGGTCAAGATTTCTTGACCTGAAATTCTGGTCAATATCAGGTCAATTTCTGGTCAAGAAATCTTGACCTAAAATTCAGGTTAAGAAATCTTCACCTGAATTTCAGGTCAATATTTCTTGACCTGAATTTCTGGTCAATTTCAGGTCAATTTAAGGTCAAGAAATCTTGACCTGAAATTCTGGTTAAGATTTCCTTGGGTGACTTTCAGGTCAAATTTTCTTTGGATCATTTACTGGATACTGTTATGGCTTTCATAGATCTACTTTCTATTAAAAATAATTTGTAAAATTGTCTATTAAAATGATTCCTCCAGTATAAAAACGTCTGAAAAATGAAGAGAAGACATTGTAAGTGTTTTTAAAACAGTATTTATTTTGCAGTTAAAAAAAAAACTGCTACATAAAACTTAAGCACATGTTTTGCTTATCATTTGTAGCAAAGAGCGATAACTCTTTACCAATATCTTGTTTGATCATCACTTTGGACAGAGAAATATGCAAATTATGCATGATATATATACCGGTATGTACAAAAGTTCCTGCTCTGACACATAGCAATTGTACTTATAATTACACAATTCGGTAATAATTGGTATATACACTGATGAAGTTAACTTTTTACATATATGTACATGCTTTGTACAAAGGATGATGTGGGTTTTGTCAGTGTGATATACAATGTATATGGAGCTTTGTATATGACCAGAGGTGTTGCCTTGTAGCCAATCAAATCCCTTGTTGCCTTGGTCAAGCCTGTTACTTGAGAGTAGCCGGCGCTTGTTGACCTAACCAATAATTCAGACAAACAGAGTATGGACTTCTCCCTCCAATTCAGGGGTTACAGGCACTGACTGGCCCCAGATATCTGCAATCTCATACCAACAGAAGGCATCAGTCCATCCATTTAGGGAGAAAGAAAACCTAAAAAAATAGAAATAAAAAACAAATGCCACAATGAATATGATGTTGACTAAGTAAATATCATGATAGCATGTACACGTATGTATTACTAGATGTTTCTGTGGTTTGCCGGCATGCATAAAATATGAATATTGGTCTTAATTAACCGCAAGTAAAAAAGAAAAAAACATTTTGTTTATTTGTTCGTCAAATTACCAAGTCATGTTATTCATCCCGAAAACCATTTGTATGTCTTTTACCAAGTTAATTAATTATGGACATTTGATCTATTCGAAGGTATTACAACATGTATTTAAAATTCTACATGGTTAGTATAAAACCATTCTCCAACTCCAACTAAAAAGTCCTTATTTCTTACATTAGAAATGTATGTGTTTCAAACAAGGTAAATGTTAACCACATTATTTAAAATTTACAAGCAGGAACTTAATGTCATAAAAGAAATATATTGACTAAGTAAGTTTCATAAATTTCAGAAAGACAACTCGTATTTAAGTATGAAATCATTTCAGATGTGAAAAAATACCTGATCTTCGTAGCCGAAGAGGCATGGCTAGTTTGCTGATCTTCAATTTTCAAACACTGTCACGTCTGGAGAAAAGTGCTGTTTGTGGCCATGCATTTTAATGTGGTCAGTCTGAAATATTCAACAGTTGTCATTAATAAAGTTTTATAACAAAGAGGCTACAATACTAGTGCCTTTTTGTTATGATCAATGCCTAGACATATAAATTATAATGTTGGAATGTCACTATTAGATCATGTACATGTTTGTGAAAATGGTTACATACTTTTTATACAAGGCAAGTCTTTCACAGACCCATGTGTATCAAAAAGAAAAAAAAAGAAAAATTGTGACTAAATTAAACAATACATCTGTAGAACAAATCATATGCAGCGTAACTCAAGATTGTCTCCCCTTATTAGTAGTTATTACTACAAATAGTTCAGAAGTTAGGGTCCAGCCTGGACAATCAAATCACTGTGAACTTGGCTTTTACTTTTTACCTTTCTCTTAGAACATAGGGTCAATGACCTGAATGTAGTGTATTAAATATCAGCTTTGGGTTACAGAATTGAACTACATATGTATCCTTCAAATTTCATCACCATAAGTCATATATTTAACACTTCAGAAATGCAGGGCTTTGCAGGATATTATTAGATAAGAAGAGGATGAAGAGCCAGTTCTTGTATACAATATATCTCACTTCATTCAAAGGGAAGATATTATGAAGTATACATGTATATTGTATAATATACTACATGAGTTATAGCAATCTGATTTTAAAGTTAATTATCGAATAAAACTTACAATGAATAAAAACTTTGCTCCCAATACACTAATCAATACAGTGACATTCATATGTACAATATCATACAAACTTTTTTTTCCACATTTTGTTTGCTTACCAAATAAAAAAGTTTGGGTAAGTTCTTCTTGCCCAGTCCTGGAATATTTTCTTATAGCAATCTGATTTTATATCTCCGGTATTTAATTTCAAAGACATCAATCTGTCAAATCTGGAAAATAAATGAAAAATAAACTAATGATGGCAATTTAGCATGTTTGTATCTCTGACATATACATGTACCGGTATGTACATGTATACATTTTGTGTATATGTAACTATATGTACCTATAGGTTAACTACCCGTATTTACTTGGGGTTATTGAATCAATATTGCAAGTAAGGTTCTTTAAAAGATTTACTTTTCCCTTTTACACCATGCTGATAACTGTTCTCTTAAAATAAACTTTTACAGAACTATCAATCAGTTAAAAGTTCTATAAATGTCCTCATCAAAGACTAGACATACGAAATGTAATTATAAGTATCCACAATTAATTTCAATATTCTATATTTTCATGATAGCAAAATATTAGAAATATATTATTAAATAATCATATACTTATATTAAGCCATTGGTTGCCAGTTATTTACTGATAAATAATCTATGTATTCTCAAAATTGCATATTGATAAGAATTCACAAAGAAATCATCAATGTTGGATCTGAATTAATATTCAGTTGACACAATAATGTACCATAGATAAATTTAAGAACAAATTAAAGAATGTTTGACACAAAACATAAATGCCATCATTGAATCAGGAATGAGGAAATATATTAATTATAACATTATTATTGTATCTGAATTAAAGCATCACTTACTCTGGTATTCTAATTTCTTAGTCTAGTGATTTTTTTTTCATTAAAAAAGCTGTGTCGAAAACATGAAGAGATCCTTTCCCTGGTAGTGAATATGTACATAATTATGCACTATATTTATTAATTTGTGAAGCTGTGCAGAATGGTATACCAATGTAAACTTTCACCATTTACATATATAGAACATTATCCATTATGGTGTGGAATTTATACAATTACCACACTGAAGTTGTGATAAACACTAACAACTAGTGTTACATGTTTTATTTGATTTCTAATTTCCTGTTTTTATTGATTTCTTTATTTAACCTTTATTCTTTATATAACCGTAGTTTAAGCAAGGTTAGGACAATAGAGAATGATTTATCCGTCTTGAGTCTTATAAATATATAATTATGTTTCTACATGTACAATTATTATATGTAGATTATCTACATGTACTATGTAGTCTAACATTCCGCTCAGTATTCGCTCAGCTTGGACCATCATTGGTAAGCTAAGACTAGCTTGTGGAGATGTATTAAAGTTTCTTCAAATCAATAGACATTGTGTACTCCTAACGCGTACTATGGATGCTTCACGGTTGCTTAAAATAATGTATATACAGTCATTCATTAATGTTGAAATCCTTTTCCGTTGTTAGGGGAACAGGAGATATATGTATATAAACGGACACAATGTTACTTAATCTCATAGTAATGAGATACCGACACATATTATATAAGTGCCAGACACTGATAAAAACACTGATTAAAAAGTTTCCATGGATTTAGAATATCACAGGGTTTGCTGTCCATTCCTGTGAGTAATTTTTTCACACCCGATTTATACAATTTTGTCAGAAAGATGGTTGAAATTTTGCTGGGTGGTTTTTCCAGTACTTAATTGAGTCTTGACTTGAAGGTGTTAAGAGATGGTGAACACACCACTTCCTCTGGTAGAGAATTCCAGATGTTTGATAACTCTGTTGCTGAAGAAGTGGCCTGATTTTCCCAGTCTGAATTGCCTTTTATATAGTTTTCTGGAGTGCCCCCTTGTTGAAAGTTCGTCCGATTTCATCGAATAGTGACTCAACGTTCAGTATGTCCAAATGATTTTAGAATTTTGTAGGTTTGGATGATATCTGCGCGCTCTCTACGATATTGAAGTGTTGGTAGACTTAGACTCTTTAAGCGATCTTGGTAGGATAGATGCTTTAAACACGGTATCCTTTTTGTTGCTCGTCTTTGTACATTTTCAATGACGGTCATTAAACTCTTGACCAGGTGTGGTGAGGATACTGGTGTTGCGTATTCCACAATTGGACGAATAAGTGATTTATACAGTGCCAGGAACATTTGAGGGCTCATATATGAGAATGATCTAAACATTAGACCGATGATTTTGTTGGCCTTTGAGCTTGACGAGTTGGCATGAATTGAGAACTGCAGGTTTTGGTCAATGTTCACTCCTAAGTCCTTTTTCCGACTCTACTTTTTGTACTGGTGTTGCGATGCCATCTTGACTAATAGTATAAATACATGGTTTCCTTGAGATCTGCCTATCTCCAGGTATTTACATTTGGATGTATTAAGTCTCATTAGCCAGGTCTGTGTCCATTTACACATTTGGTCTATGTTGTGCTGCAGGTTTTGTCTATCATCCATAATTGTTGATTTTAGAGTATAACTTTGTGTCGTCAGCAAAAAAGTTTAATTGTACAGTTTAGCATGTCTGGCATGTCATTGACATAGATCAAGAAGAGGATTGGTCCTAGTACACTCCCCTGCGGTACTCCACTTGTAACTGGATGGGGTTCTGATGTTGCTCCATTTACCGTTACTCGTTGTGTCATGTTGTCGAGAAAGGCTTTGATCCATCCCAACAGTTTACCGTTGATTCCGTACTGTTTTAATTTATGGAGGAGGAATTTGTGCGAGACTTTGTCGAAAGCCTTGCTAAAGTCCAGATAAATGACATCAACACTTTTTCCTGAATCTATGCTTCTGCTCCAGTTTTCCATGGGTTCTAGTAACTGAGTGACCACACGATTTTCCAGATCTGAAGCCATGTTGATGAGGAGTTAAATAGGTTGTTGATATCCATATAAGCTACAATTTCATCCCTCACTATCCGTTGCATGATTTTTGATGGGACTGATGTTAAGCTAATTGGTCTGTAATTGCTAGGATCGTTTTTTGCTCCCTTTTTGAATAATGGAGTGACTATGGCTTCTTTCCATGCTGATGGTAATTTACAGTTTTGTAGGGACTTTTTAAAAATAATTTTTCAAAGGTCCTTTTAGTTTCTTCTGCTGCTTCGGTTATAAACTTTGGGTGAAATGTTGTCAGGGCCAGGAGACTTGTTTGGGTTAATATTCTTAATGGCTTTTAGTACCTTTTCTTCTGTAATGTCTATGTTGACTATGTCGTCTTGTTGATGTCTTCGGGGAAAGGGAGTTAATTCAGCATCTTGGTCTTTGACAAATACACTTGCAAAGTAGTTGTTTAATGTATCAGCTGTTTCCTTGTTATTGGTTGATAGTTCGCCATTTGGTTTTTTTATTTCTCCTATGGTTGATTTAACTCTGGATTTGGATTTGACATGAGACCAGAATAGTTTTGGGTTTGTTTTGATCTTCCCAGCAAGTTCCTTTTCGTAGTTGTATTTCGAGGATCGAATTTGTTTTGTAGCAATGTTTCTGGCAGATTTGTAAAGTATGAAGTTATCTTCTGTCTTACAATGTAAGTATTTTATTCCAGACGTAACGGTTTTTAGCTCGGATGGCTGACTTGGCCTCGTGACTCAATTCACGGTTTTGAGGTTTGTTGGTGTTTCTCCCCTTACTCACTGGTATAAATTTCTCTATAATGTAGTTAAAATGAACAGTAAGGGAATTCCAAGCTACATCAACATCTTGGATTGAGTCTAAGCGATGACAGTCTATCTTGGCTAGGTTACTTTTTATCTCTGTGTACTGACCCTTGAAGAAATTTCGATGAGTTGAAGTTTGGTTCTCTAGAGGTGTTTCCTTGTAACAATAAAGTCTAAACTGGAGACTTAGATGGTCACTTTTCCCCAGTCCTGATTCATAGGATATGTCTCGTATCATTTCTTCTTCGTTGGTAAAAATGAGGTCTAAAGTAGATGGAGTCTGATTTACTCGGTAACGTGTTGGACTAGTTACGTGTTGGATCAGGAAATTGTCACGTGTTGCTTCTAGGAATTTTGTTGCTGGGTTATTTAGGCCTGACAGTGATATCTGGTTTTTCCAATCAATCTCCTTGTAATTAAAGTCACCGAGTAGCAATATGTGTGAGTAGCATTTTGTGTTTCCCAGACTGTCTATCAACTCGTTCAGAATGTTTATTGTTGTCCTCTGGGCTGTTTTGGGCTTCTATACACACAGCATATCAAAAGTTCATCTTTTCGTTGAGTTTTACAGAGATTGTAGTATATTCTTGAGAAAGGTATGTGCTGATCAGTTTTTTTCAGCATTCAGTGTATCTCTGGTGTAGATTTACTACTCCTCTGTGACTGACTGTTTTGAGATATTAGTTTGTGTAATTTCTCAATGGTAGGAATCCTCGTCGAGATGAAGGCTTGTATGTTTTGGAAAAATTTCAGTTTAAACAGATATATCTGGCCCTTGTCATTTCAATAATTTCTAATAGCTCCAATTTTTTGTCTGATGATAAGGTGTCAACATTTGAATAGAAGATTTTGATGTATTGCCTGTTGATTCTGATGGAAGTGTCTTGATTTGGTAAGGCGTTAAAATAGTTAAAACCTGAATCCTATGTTCTATCCACCACAGGTGATGTAGGTTGTTCTGGTGAGGGACTACACGATAGACGTGAATCAGAGTAGATTATGGTAGAGTCTTCGTTGTTTGTGTCATCCATAATGGTTGTTGTAGTGGTATGCACTGTTATTCTGGCATGCTTGATGCACTTTCATTTATTATTGGACCAGTGGTGGGAGTTGCATCTGTTGATTTTTGTTTTTACTTTTTGCTGGTTCCCCCTAGGTTGTTGCCGTTCCATATTTGGACTGGTGAATACTCTGTGAATTTGCCCGTGGGGCATCTATGTTTGAGACTTGGTGAGTTCGCCAGGATTTTTGGCAGCATTTTCAGCGAACTTGAGTCGGGGCATTCTCCAAACATCAGGATACTACTGAATGTCCTGCTAAAATTTTCTACCTGAGGAACGATATGGCCCGAGTCGGAGCATTCCCCCAAACATCGGGTTACATCTCCGTCCTACGTAGAGGCTGATTCTGTTGTATCTTCTTTTACTGAAGTTTTGGTCACCCCGGTTTCTTGTAGTAGTTTGCTGTTTTTTTTTAACTTTTCTTTCCCTCCTTTGTTTCTTGTGTTAGTTCCCGTGTTAAGATTACACGGATTAGATTTTTTCTGGTACGAAGAGTCTTTTATTTGGCGTGCACTTCTCAAGCAGTGATTTTCTCTGTTTTTTTGTGTGTCTAGGTGACAGCAACAAGTGGTCTGTTTTGTGTCCCTGTTTTCTTTTTCCCATCCGAAACTGGGCAACAATAGCGAGGTTGTCTGTTCCTAGTGATGCGGCAATAGTCTGTATTGTTCTTTCATCTTCCGTTTGTTGTCCAGTGGTCTTGACTGGTTTGACTCTGGAACGTTAAATAGGATGATGTTATTACTTTTGTTTTTCCTGTCCACAAGTTCCTTATGCCTGGCATCTACCAAAGAAGTTACATTTGTTGCTAAGGGTTATGTCCAGGATTCGTGCTTGCCTTCGTTGATTTCGTTATGTACTCTAGCTGCGGAGGTTTATACTTCCAGTTTAATTTATAACTCTCACGTCCCTATTTCATTTAAACGTTTTTCGTTGGTAATACATCCAATTTCCTCATTGAGTCATCAATGTTTTGTAATGTTGGTTGAATTCTTTTACTCGATTTACAGTGGTATGAAGTACCTACAGGAGTTTATTACCTCTAGGTGAGTGTAACCTTCCTTATGGATTCCAGTACAGACTTGACAGAAAAATAAACTCACAACAATCACATTCAATATGGTTTGTAATCATTTTACTCAGATTTGTATGTCACACTTTTCCACAATACTTTGATCACCTGAGTAATCTCTTCTTCTCCAATGATACAGATAGGTTATCATCATTCACCAAACTAGTAAAGACCATTTTGATAGTATTATTACAAACTGTGTGCCTTTGGCCAAAGTAATGAAATAGAGTAGTTAGTTATCATGTAACAGTTTTTTGTTCATACACAGTGAGTTTTCAAAACCAGTGTTTACTATCAACCTCCTTAGCCAATGTTTAGCTAACATATCACCTGGGTGAACTCCATCTTTAAGTAGGTTGTATGAGATTTTCTTAGATGTATTGTTCCTGTTATTGTTTTGATGAAAACCTTAACACATACTTCAATTTCAGAAATTTAAGGGCATTGAATTCCGAGTGACCTTTTATGCTTGAATGATGTTGTTGATCATAACAATTTTCCCTTCTAGTTTTTTTAGAAATTACTTTTGAAATTGTTAAAAATGGCGTTGTGATTTTCAGACATTCCAAATTTCGATCGAATAATAGGGGCACTCCAGAAACACTATATGAAGGTTTTTTCCATAACGCTGACCGATTTGTGTTAACCTTTCGTAATTGTTTTATACGATGGATTGAGGTGTGATCTGTCGTAGTATGTATAAACCGATCAACTTTTAACTTGTCAAATCAAAGTCCCTGTCCATAATGGCCAATAAAATGGATCCATATCTTCTAAATCCAGGAGTCTATATTTTCAATCACAAAATTGATGATGTATCGCGAACCTTTCCCTGGTTTTATTGTACCAAACTATGTAGTTTTCTTTTCACGCTGGAGGCCTGCTCACGTAATTTGACCTTCATAATAGAATGATTTTTACTGTCCGATACAATAATAACAAGTTTAATCTATGTATGTCCCCAAAATTATAAGATCTCGTTCAGTTCTTTCCAGATATTTGGATAATTTTGAACACTACCCATTTATAAACAGTGCTAGTTAGCTACATATACTCACAAAGTATTGGTAGGACTTTTCGCCATATCAAAAAGGTGAGTAGATTTTTAATTTTCCAACACATACTTTTACACATTTAACGCTTAATTTTAATAGTTAATTTACATTTTGCTAACCGAATAGCTTCAGCATGAAGCCTGATAGTTTATAGTTAACTATTTAACCTATTTTCCGAAGGATTTCTCACTAAAAATTTCCAATTAGATTCAACAGTGGTCTATAACTCGAATTTTCATTGCCAATTAAAAATTTAATACGCGCGCAATTATGTAGGGTAAATTGAACATGTATACTTCTTCATGCCAATAATGAAAAAATATACTATGAAAGAACAGTACATGTTCACAGGAGCTTGACGTTTTGTCAATCTAATTACTGAATATGTAAAAAAAACATACAAATCCATACAGGACCTGATATACACAAATACTAGGTCTACATACGCTAAGGACTACAAACGATTTAGGCCAATACGGACATAATGTATACACATTTATTGGGTCAATGAAACTGAGCATTTCTTACGGCTGTGTTTTGGCTTTAATTTTAGGTTACTGTGGTTTGTAAAAGAAACAACTGGTCTAAATCATAACCTCTCCGCTTCCGGGCGCATAGTATTTATTTTTTCATCAGGATGATGGAGGATGGGTACTTACTTTGTGAGTGTCCGTATTTTGTTCCGATACACATAGTTTAAGCTACTTGTACTATCGCCTGACAGTTAGGCAATCCCCTAGTCGTAGTGTACCGGCAAACATCATATATCGTAATGTATTTACACCACATTCACTAATAATAGACGAAATAATCAAAATATTGTGACAATACATAAGCCACTGTCTTGATCGATTGTCTACAGACTCCATCAATCTGGTCGATGAGATGCTTGACCTCCGCCGTGAAAGATCCGTAAATGATAAACATATCGATGATCGTAGATTTAAACTAGAGCGCCATCTATATCGAGCAGACGTAAACACCAGAACTGCCAATTTATTCGCGTTTTGAACTACAGTGCCCGGGATATCGATATTTGACAAGCTTCAGTGTGCAAATGATTAGAGGCTCGAAAGAAGTATGTTTCAGGCTAAGTCCGTCGAGATGAAACTAACAATTTAGACGAGTTTTTTTTCCTCTCTCAGAAAACAATCGAGGCTGTTTGTTTTGTTGATCAACACAATAGGCCCTAGTTGTGATAAAGTTTTCATTGGAGGTCCTGACCCGGCGCTGGGAATATTTTTCCCTTGCGGTTATATTTTATCTTGATTTTCCTTGGGAATATATGATTCGTTAAGCCCATACAGTGTAATGCAATAATGCCAATTAAAAAATTAATTACAATTATGACAGAAAATTGAAATTTTCTTCAAAATACAGAAAAAATATGACTATGAAGCCTATAGCCTAGCCCGTTACACGTAAATCACAAGAGCTTGAACGTTTTTGTCACAATTTACATGTAAAGGTATGTAAATATTACAATATACCTATATAAACTACTCCCAAATTGATGTTTTCAGTAGCCATAATTAAAATTGAGTTTTAAGAATATAGGGTACCTGTACAAGAAAAAGAATAAAAAAAAAAGATCAGTCAGAGAAGGTGATATTTTTTAGTGTAGCTAAAAATCAGTAGCTAATTTGTTGGCAGCTAATGACAAGTAATGTACTAATGTAGAACTACATTTGTACTTTCTGCTAGGCCTAAATATGTCGGGGAGGGGGCCGTATATTTAAATACAAGTTCTTACAAAAAAAAACAAATACAAAGTGCATTTGTCTATATAGAACTAATTCATCGTTGTATGTAAAGAAACCTCAACTTACGGCCTTTTATAAAACATTTCTTGATGGTCCAAAATTACACACAGGGATTTATTTTATAATTTATTCTGATTTTGGGTTTTCCCTTATTATACTATGTTAATTTACATGTTTGAGTAAAATATTGTCTAACAAGGCACTACATTTTGACATGTAAGGCTTATGCTGTATATAATAAAATTGACTTGACTGCTGGTATTGGAGATTTTGTTGATGAAAATCCGTGTATATTTGGGGATATTTTAATAAATTATGATTGTAGTGTAAATGCATGCCTGTTGGTATCTCTAGCTATGCAGGTTGCTTTTATACATTGTAGATATTATTTGGACATGAATCCACATCATGACATGACTAGACTGATAATATGTACCTTATTGCACAGTTACAAACGATACATTAAATTGTTTCTAATAAAATATCAGAGATATAACACGCACATCACCAATGACACGGGACTGACTTTATTTCATAATAACAATTCCATATGACATTCCTTAAGCTTTTTGCAATATTACTTATTTTATGAAAAAATTATTGTCAGATGCTACATGTATATATCTCTGGTAACTCTAGGATACAAAAAAACGCCTTAAGCAAAAGTTGCTAAAACCCTTTCTTTTATCTTTAGCAAAAAAGAAATAGTTTTTAGCAGAAACCATCACCTAGTGCCCAACAAAGTTTTTTAACACTTCTACAATAGCGCAGGAAAGGCAAAATTTGCAATGCGTTAAAATTGCTAAAAGTAAACTAGAGAAAATAGTAAAAGAACATGATATTTTCATAATCTTCCACAGTTATTCCCTCCCTTAACTTCCTCAAGGACATAACCAAGCCATTATTTTTTCAGTGTAACACTTGAATGACAAATGTTTTAGGGAACTTAAATTCCATCTTGAATCATATGGATTTGATAGACTCAGGTATTTAGAATGAAAAAAAAAATGAAACTAACAAATTTATTATCGTTCTTCAGCCAAAAAAAATGGCTTAGTAAAAAAATGCTAAAATGATTATTTTTATTTTAGCAATTAGTGTCTTCTATTAGCAAAATGCCCAAAATTCTATCCATAGAGTGAGCAACGAGTGATATTGAATTTTTCCTGAAACATTTTAAATCTAATTTAATTAAACACTGGTAAGGCTGAGTCATCTGATTTGATTTGTAATATATAAACCCAATGTGTTAAGAAGAAACTTAGAACATCTTTTTTTTATCTTACTATTACTATTTTAGAGGGAAAAAACCATGCATTTGATGACAAAGTGTTCTTTATTTCTAGAACAGTGTACAATATGATTCCGACTTCTAATGAAAGTGTGAATTACAGTAATGCCATCTTTCCAGTTTTTAACATGCAGTTTTGACTGTTAATGAGGTCCCGGAGATTCAGGCTAAATCAACTTGTAGATCATAGTGCAGTTGATAATGGTAATGTTGCGCTTTTACATTTCAGGGAGTTGCAGTGGCAAGAAGATCAAGTAACGGGACCTTTTGGAAGATAAATAACATAAAGCAGAAAACAGAACTTTCTTCATTGTTTTCCTATGGATGGGGAGGTGATGGAGGGGAGGAGGGTTCTAGGCTGTGTAACAGATCCTCTACGAAAAAAATGCGACCCACTAAAGTCGAAGTTCCTAGAAAAAAATAGTTGAAGAAGGTGAACCTCTTTGAAGTGAATCGTTTAAAGCTATCATGAAGTGACAAAAACAATCTCTGATTGTCATTTCTTCTTTTAATAGATAAATGTATTTTACAACATGAACTAGTATATCTACATGTATACATGTAATAGTAAAGACTTAAACACAATAGTATGCTATGGTGAAAAAGAAAAGAAAACTTGTTAAAATGTGACCTTTTTGTCAGACAATTTGTAATTTCTTCATAAGACGTTCGCTAGGTTGTCTCCTGATGGTAGCATTATTACCCGACAAAAAATTGTACGTGTTGAAGGAGGTTATAAAACATGTGCAGGATGCTGCAAACCTAGTAGCCTTGTGACCTGATCATTTTGAATGTTTAGGGCCATAAGCTCCTTGCTATGAACTGGATGCGGTCGTTTCATATATCCACGAAGTTCATGGTTTAAAGTAGTAAAAGCCGCCTCTGCTACTTTTGGGTGGTCACACTCATTCCTTATGGTCAGTAAAGTTGATAAAATGTTATGAAAAATAAAAACAATTCAATGGTCACATTTTGACTTAATATTCTTCAACTGTAAAAAGACTGTTTCCGTTTCCAAAAATATCTTTGATACAAATGACCAAAATCACCAAACATTCCTCACAGTGTGATTGCAACACCTTATATGCTCAGAAATGGGTACAAATTCTAGAACTACAGTGATGCAATTGAACATAAACCATTTACCAAGGACATTGCCAGATAAAATTGACAAGAAAATGACCAGAAGAAAACTTGACCTGAAATTGACCTGAAATTCAGTCAATTTCTGGTCAAGATTTTTTCTGGTCAAAGTTGACCTGAAAGCGAGCAGAAAAGTCAATTTCAGGTTACAAAAATCTAACCTGAAATTTGACGCAGAATTTCATATGAATTTAACCAGAATTTCACCTGCAAAATGACCTCAGAAAATTGAGGTCAATTTCAGTTAAAACTTCTAACACGGAATATTGACGCAGAATTTCACATGAAATTGACCAGTCAATATAATTTGAGGTCAATTTCAGTTAAAAAAAACTAACCTGAAATTGACCAGAATTTCACATGAATTTGACCACGAAATTGACCAGAATTTGACCTCAGCAAATTATAATGTGAAATTCCAGTCAATTTCAGTGTGAAATTTGAGGTTAGTTTTTTAACCTGAAATTGAACTGTTTCAGACTTTGTCTTTCAGGTCAATTTCAGTCAAGAAATTTTAACCACAGAAATTCTGGTCAATTTCCAGTCAATTTCAGGATTAGGAAATATTGGCTTGTTATACCTCTCCCACATGTGATATATAGCAGAGCTAAGAATTCCCCTGGGCAAATATCATGATAGTGTATCTGCTACACGGTAATAGACCTCCACACTTGCTAAACAATACAGACTGATTCTGTGCCCCCTGAGGTATGCCGCAAATATATAAAAATCCACTGACGGAAGTTATGAGAACATCACAGTCCAGTAATGTGTAAAAGTCTAAAAGTTGCTTTAAGGAAACCAGCATACTGGGGTCATTAACCGTTTCGATTGTCAAGTATGTGTTTATTTTTCCGGACTGTCGATGATGTATTGGTCGAAAACGGTTTCCTAGCAATGTTCTTAACATGTTCTGCATCTGAAGCAACGAAAAAATCATAATAGATTTATTAAGGATTGTTTAAAAAATCCCAAACTGCCTTCAGTTTAAGCTACTTCGGATCATCTACTGGCATATTCCGGATATCTCTCCCAACACGTAAATGCAGCGACGCTATGAAGTTCTTCTTCTTTTGTGCGAAACTTGTTCTAGGCATCGAAAAACAAAGGCATGCTTAAACAATGACATAAATAATTGTCCGTATATGACATCATAATGTAACTTCGTCATCCAATGAATCTCAGTCCCAAATGGTAGGTCTTTTTCCTGAATTCTTCCGTGAAATCCCAATTGATTCGTAGAAAGTCGACATCGTGTTTGAAATACGAGGTGACATCCAACTTTCCACGCAGATAAGGTCTCAGTGTTGTCGACTTGCGCGCACTAAGGTCCTGATATAAGAATGTTTTATTGATAAGCATTGACTTATTGTAACGCCAGTCGAGAAGATTTGTGGGGATTAGATAATCACCGAGGAGACATGGCTTATCATGTTTGATGAGAAAATTCCGTTTGGTAAGGATGGCTATGACTAAGGTACTGAGAATACCAGAGAGTCGGTCAGACCATCCACCACAAACACCTGGATTAGCCTGACTGCAGTCATACACAATGTACTTCCTACTTTTATCTGTATTCATCATCTGTAAGGATTGCTCCAGGTGTCGCTTTATATTTGTTTTCAGGACGTGATGTTCAGAACTATTTTCCATAACGAATTTGTTATAACTTGGTGTTTCATTGACGATAAACTTATTGTTTAGCATTGTGTAACGTAAATACATCGTCACCAATATCACTGAGACCACGCTAAGTACAGCCAATAGGATATATCCACTCTGGAATGAAAAGACGGTGTAGTGTTAATATACTCATGTTCAATATAATGCTAACTATGTCATCTATATCAACCTAAAAGACAGAATATAGTGCTTTCACGATCATTTCCATTTTTCTACATACAATACTATTTTATATGTGTTAATTAGACAATTTCTCTGATATGCTGTAAAATTTGTTTATGTCATCATATCATTCCTACTTCGATACTCGCTATCCTACTCTTTATAAATATTAGGCCCGAAAGGCAGTGTGACCTTTTTTTCACGACAAAAAATAACCAAATCCACAGCAGAAAGTCAAAAGACGTGTATGGGTGTCTCAGTGCACTACACATAAGGGGAACAGACAGTAACCAGCGCACAACTTGATGTATATAACCCTCCCTTTCCTACTATATGACGTATTGATTTCAGAACTCCAGAGACAAAACAAATTCTTCTTACATTGCAAATGAACTCCGATCATTGCCTGTTGTGATCATTATGTACTGTGGACCTAAATGATTTACAAATTAGTTAAATCTTACATGTCTAAAATTACGAACCTTGGAACAATCAGATCACGCTAGATGTTCAATTGCATTACTTATTTTACGGGAAGAACGTGCAGGGAAAGCAGCAATGTCTTTTCATATCTTTAGATTTTAACGGCACGACATTAAAATACCACATTACAATGATCGTATAACGCTACTAAACTACTCAAAAATATTACAGGAAAATTTACTGAATAAAAAACACAGATGTATGTTTCTTTGGCTATTTATGCGAGGAAAGTTTTAACTAACTGTAGAAAATCGTTTTTTAAATATGTAAAAAGTGTTATGATGCATCGACCCATACATCAATTGATAGTAGTCGTATGAAATCTTCATTTAGCATACAACTATGAGCAAATGCATTCAATGGCAACATACACTCATCGATTTCTGTAAACAATTGATAAATAAATAGTTTCAATGATGTTTTAATATGTTTTAGCTTAAATCATTGTACAAGTAGTTTTACTTTGATATAATGAATTGGACCTTTAAGTTGTATTTCTTGTAATTTTCACCATCACAAACTGTCATAAAAGATGCTATGTTTATTGTGTGGTAATACCTATAAAGCATACGATTGCAACTATACTGAAACCACCTATGTGCTTCGTCACTGATAGCAGAGTATCAATAGTCGTGACAATAAATATCAAAAGTCGTGACAATAAATATCAAAAGTCGTGACAATAAATATCAAAAGTCGTGACAATAAAATATTGAGATTTTCCTACTTGGTATTTTGAGTCACATGAATCTAAAGTACACTGAACTTTTATTTAATGTTTAACTCATTAAAATACTAATTCTCTCATTCAATGAATCTGTTTCCCCATGTCGCGCCTCTTAATCTTGCTAACCCAAAAATGAACACACTTAAATGTGAACTATAAGATAACCTGACCCTCAGGATTTAAAAACTCAGTAAACAAGTACAGTCACTGTTTCAACTTACAAATATTAATATTCTACCAAAAATCCTTCGTTAAGTCGTTAACGGTTCGAAAGTTGTAATCATTTCATATTTCTAATGGCTGCTTAACTTCTTTTCTTGTATTTATTTTCAACCAAATGTTATGCACTGTAAAATGAAGGCTAAGCGAAAATGTATTTGAAATGGTGCTATTATGAAATGCCTTAAACATAACTTAAGTAACAAGTTGGAGTCTACACACAAGCTTTGAGTACAATAAAATATGAGTGTGATAGAAAAATATCATTTCATGCAGAGATACTTAACACATCTGTTTGACCCTTCGAGGTAAAAGTTCCCCATCATGTTAGACACAGAAACCATTGGTACTAGGAACCCAAGAAACCATTGGTACTAAGGAACCCAAGTCTCGATTATGGTATAGCAGAGATACAATGCACTTACAATTTTTACTTTAGAAAGCTTCATGTCAGCGTAGATTTCCGTCTTTCTTTTGTTGATTTCGTTTCGAAGATACAATTATATGATTAACATCGTTAGCCACTTCATTGTCAGATCCATGATAGCAGTATAGACTGAAGCCAGCCACGCCCACCCTTACCGACGGAAGTCAGACAAGGGCAGATAACACACATGCAAATAAAGTACTCGATCAATACTTCTTACGAAATACTGCATGACCTACCGACATTATACTGAATCCAAATATTGATCTTTGATGGAACCAACGGTATATAAAAAAACCAGGGAATAGCACCTTACGAGAAACGTTCACCAATCTTGGTAATAGCCCATTAGAGTTATAAATGACACGCCGCGAGAAGAACAGGTTAGATTTTATTCGTTTTTCAAATTTATTTTCTATGATTAACTGAAGAAAATGTTTTAATTGAGACATAAGCAGTTGATGATAAGCATGACCACACCAAGGTATCCCTTGACACTCTCTGTTGAGACCATGTTCCACTAGAATTAGTAACCTATTTTTTTAATACAAATAAATGTTACAGATAATCCTTTATAGATGCCACCGCCTCAGATGGAATGCATTTATTTGCTCTATGATACAATGGAGCAGGACAAATTTAGCATAGTTTCTTCTCAGTTCCGTACTTTGCACCACTATAACATTGATATGTTGGAGCTTCTTTCCAAGTTAAATTTCAGACAAAATATTAAAATAATTAACATGCGTTCCCGAAATTAGTCAGGGACACTGTGTCCTATATTGGAATTTAAAGTGGCTGATTATGCTATGGACATCCAAAAGACAAAATAAATTCATTTATATGATTTTTTTCTGTTCGTTTTTGACACATATATCACGATTATACATCAGTTTTTTGTTTAAATGATGGCTATCTTTTATGCTCTGTCGGCGTTTCGAGCTTTTTTATGCACATAGAAAAATATTGCCATTTATTGAAGACCATAGTACTGTTCATCCGGTTTTTGAGGAGCTTACTGTCAAGATTGCCATCTTTCCACAGAATGACATGATAGTCTAAACTGGTTCATGATCGGTAGTTCCGAAATGCTGTTCAATACCTCCCGATACGAAACTTAGCAATGCTCCGCTTTTGGGTACTTTGTTATTAGAATGTCCTCTGGCCCTTTTTGGCGGCATAAATGTGACTACACTGGTATATCTCCTGGTCATATACTCCACCTAGCATGTGTTATACATGTACGATCTTCGTCCTTGGAATAGCATTTGGGTTGCACTCCCGTTATACTCACACAATACTTATTATATCCTGTTTTAAAGTTATGTAGCCTTATATAGGTCATATGACACAGTTTGAACTTTTCAAGGCTTTTATCACCGTCTTTCATCGTACAACCGGAAATAGCTATACTCAAAGCGACCAGCTCAAAAATACAGCATGACAGAGGATGATTCAGTCATTGTTTTTAAACTATACAGCACAATTATGCAGACTGTATCCTGGTCTCGTCGTTTCAGAAAACATTCGAAATTAAATTAAATGTAAAATCTTGTTGAATTTGAATGCGTCTTTTTATTGAATAATCTTTGAAGATATGTGGTGTGTACCTGCCAAAAAATTTGGTTACTCACATATTTTCGTTATTTTGAAATGATTATAGTGATTTTAACACAAATCACCTTTCTTACATAAAAAGAATATACATATATTTTTCATTAATACAAAATGTTTGTAACCTGGTTTCTTCAATGATTTTTAGATATTCGTTTTATATGAGACATCAGTGTATGGAGTATAACTCGCGAAGGTGTACGGAGTATAGCTAAAAACTTTATTGTGGTGTACGGAGTATAGCGTAATAGTATCAATGATTTAATGTATATTTACCCCATTCAATTGAGTGTTTCGGTTTGTGTTTGCTTTCATGTTGACGCTCCTGTTTATGTGTCCGAAACTTCGCTACATAGGAGGCAGGCGAAGGTGTCCGTTATAAACCAACTTCGCAAAAAGCCAATGGTATCGATACATGACAGAGATAAGGAGAGGTAATCTACACTAATGCGAGAAATACAACAATTATACCCGAAGAAAAGGGTATTTCAGTTTTGATAAATACCCTTGTACTAGCGAAGTTGGTGTCCAGTAAAACGACAAAATCAGTCAGTAACTATGGAAAAGCAGTCAAAACTGTTAATATTTACTTACGCGATCTTGTAATTCCCCAGTACATATATGTGTTACAGTGGATATATTTTCTGGAAATACTGATAGTTACAGTGTAATTGTAATTTTCTTATTAAAAGAGTGTGGAAGGAACCAGTCAAGTGAAAGTGTAACATGTTGTTCTGACGATAGTATTTGCGTTCCCCTCGTTTTAACTTTCAAGGTTAACATGAACGTTTGTTGTCTTTTCGATTCAACAAGACGAACAAGCGAATCTCCTTCAGTTCATCTTTGCTGACGGCAGAACCATCGAATTAATGCTTAGTTTCCCTTAGTTTAACTACGTTTAGTTAGTGTATTTGTGTCATAAATATAAGTTTAAAACATTATACCATGGTCCCCTGATATGACTAATTTTCCAAATTGATATGATTAATATTAATATGAGATTTTGAAAGCATGAAAATAAGTATTTTATAACCCAGGTTTGTCAAAACCTGACAATCAAAACCGACAGCGGCATTTTATTTTATCGATGTCCAAATTGTTTGTATAACATCACTAATAACCATTATCATGTCATTTAATAGTTTCCATTTTTGGCTCTAGAAGAGAGGGGATTTATGGAATCACTTTGGCGTCGGCGTTCGAAGTCCCAGGGTTAAGGGTTTTGGTGTAAGTGTTTGTCAGTACTGTTGTCCGTCCATAAATAGGCATTAATTTCTACAATCATTTTGTAATTGTTGTAATGGGTATGAAAAATCATTTAGATGGGACAATGGCTGGATGTTTTGAGATTTTCAAGAAGCTCAATGGGGCCGAAAAGGTTATGTTAATGTAAATGATATTGCTATATTTTGTTATACTGGTAAATTAGAAAGAACCTAATTACATCAAAACCAAATCAATATGCTTTATTTGTGATTGTAAATCCAACTATGATTAAGTTTTTTTTTTTAAATAGCAAATTTCTGAAAAACGAACACGTTTTAAAATGTTTTGAAACTTGCTATTACTCCGTACACATGTTATTTTGAAATGACAATACCCCGTACACAAAACGACTAAATTACGTATTAAAAACGGGATTTATAGTACAAATCATGTTGTTAAATCGGTCTAGATTTACAATATTAAAGCAATTATACATTACTGTTAATATACAATTAAGATCATCCAGGCCCGAATATTTGCAATAAAAATAAAACTATTTTCAGATTTCAACATCTCGCCGAAAGTACACGCCATGTACACCATACATAATGTCAAAATAATTTTATGGGTGAATCCCAATTTAACAAAGTTTATACTTTAACGAATCTAATATAGATTGTTGAAACACCTAAACCAGGAAATGACAAGCAATATTAATTTTATATAGCTAAAAACATTGATTTAATTATCGGTGTTTTGTGCTGTCGCTTTCAAGTGTCCTAGCTATTTCCGGTGGTAGCGATGATAGACGGTGTTTATAGAGGGGAATAAACGAGCTGCGTATGAGAAGCACAAGCATGTGAATTGGTCATTCCTAACTTTTGACGATATGTGGATACTTAAATGACAAATTAGAATTAATTCATTTCGCCTATAATTCTCCTTCGGATGTTACAACTGGTTTCTCGTTCGAAGGCTCTACTCAAAAGACACAAATGCTCGTGTGCTAGCACTTTTTCAAGGCAAACCAGTCGTTTTACACTACTTCATGGCGATCAGAACCCCAAAGCCCTCCTCACAGGGACGAAGAAAAAATATCAAAAATTCCCAATTTTTTTTAGTGATCATGAAGTAACAGGTACATAACCTATATGACAAGCAAGTTCCATTTATTAAAAAATATATTATATATCCATCAATATATTGTTTTTTATTAACTGTCAGATATCTCACATCATTTGGTTTTTGCTTGTATATGAGGTGACCCTTCTTACTGATAGTATGGTAATCGATATCTTCCTCTGTGCTGTGGCATGGAATGGTGACATAGATACCAGGAAAGTATGTGAGATGTCCTTAAGAAACTGTCATTCGTGACATGTTGACTGTTGTTTGATAGCAACACTAACCTAACGTTAAAACCCGTCAACAGTGCAAAATGTGACAATCTAACAAACATATACCTTATGATTGTTAAATATGTTTCGGTGGAGAGAAACACTCCAAATTATATACAAAAAAGAATAACACAGTAGTAAAATGTATCATAATATAAGTGGACTATAAACGCTTTTATTAAGGGCCGTAATCAATTATAGTCACAGACAATATAAATTTTGTCAGTCGTGTTTGGCAAATTCTAGGTAAATGAACTTCAATATTATAATAGTGGAATTTTTAAAGATAAGATATCATAATGTATAAATAAAATTCATAACACTATCACTGTCATCCGGTTTGGCGAATTCTGGTAAAGAACGGAATGTAGTAGAATTTCGTAAGACAAGATATTTAAAATTTATAAATCAAATGCTCTTTTTCAGAAGTAAAAAGTTCAGACTAATTCCCTTATTGGATGGTTAATTACAATAGGGGAAACTAATGTTTCCAAAAATTCTATAACAATCTATATCAAGTGCAAAGTTTCCTATCTTTTCTTGCTAGTGTATAACATTCTATCATAACCCATTTTCATATAAAGTACATTCACGGTCAAATCGTATGGTGTATACTGACATTTCACTAAATAATTTAACTCTGATAATTTTGATATGGCATATCATAGTGGTTTTTTTTCCAATTAGATCTTTACTGCTAAGCTGCCAACGTTTGTACAGCCCCGACCATTATGGAAAACATCTGTTGGATAATGTGTTGGACCGTGAAGTAATCCGAGTGATGGCGTTAATACTAGATTGTAACACAGTAGGCAAACTCAATGAAAATGGAAGTTGTAATACATATTTTTGTGTTTTGGTGGATTTATTGATTCTAGTTCTACCAAAGTTTCATTATCTACACAGGCCTCCTCTAAGATAATAACATGTTTCTTAATTGAGTTAAGAAGACAGACTAGGTTTAATAATTGTTCGTTAAACAAGTATTATCTCTCAGCCCGCAGAAACTAACGAAAATTCAACGAAAAAATGTTATATTATCAATTATTATACACCCCATTACAAACAAGACGCATGATTAATACATTTGAAACAAGAAAGATTGTGGACCGCCAATTACTTTCAGCAACTATACCCTTCCACTACTCAGATGAAAGCTTAGGTTGTACCACATAATAACGAAACATTGAAGACTTGCTTGTCCCCAGACAACATGATTTCCTTTCCACAACTCATGTATGTTTACTAAAGAGTTGATATCATTCGACAATGAATTACCCTATCGCAGCAAATTAAAAAATAGGACCAGGTTGCAATTAATGTAATAAAAATATAGAAGATGTCGGTAATACATCTATGCTTCAATCTAAATAGAAAAAAATATTCACACACCTTAAGTTGTGTATGCGAACGGAGATCATTTTTGTAATGTAATTCACGATTGAAATACAAAATTACTTCAAAAGACACATAATGCGGGCCTTTGGTATGTTACAGAATTCACAACAACACTAGCATACTCCCTGTATAATCCATAATAAAGTATGCCTGTTATTTCTGGTTCATTATTGTGTTTTTACCGAGATTATAAATCCTACCTAGTTAATTGTACTTCTAGTGTTTCTTTTTGTATTTGGCTTTTCGACTGATTTTGCAGATAGAGACCATGTATGCGAGTGGTTATGGGCCTTTTCCATAAGTTTTCCGTGGTATGCGCATTTTCTTTCAAGTTTGTCGGTCCAAATTGCATAAACAGTGAGTAATAGATTTGCAAACCTAGCTTATAAGCAATAATAGAAAGATTTGTTTATCACTACTAGGTAGGTAAGAGTTAGTCATTATTTCCTTCCCCTACATCCTCGTAGTCAATATGTATACAAGTTCCAAATCTAAATCGATAGCTCCTACAGAAGAAAATGGTACGATGTGTGGCATCTCGTGTTTATTTCATAACATCACTGACAAGTCCTTGTATAATGGTCCCTAAGCGAAATAAAACTAAAAAGTTTATTGTGTTTTGTAGAAACAGAATAACAGATTCATTAAACGTCAACAACAGTAAATATTATTTACATTGTACAATGTACATAACTCACATAGATCAATATGCAATAACAGTGGAGGTAAGTACATGTACAATATAGTATATTAAATATTCGTTGGTTTTACATAAGTTCAAATTATTTACATATTATTCTAAACATCTAAAACATAAACCAATAGATTGAAATTTTTCCCCCCATGCAAAATTAATAAACAAACCGCCATGTAATTAGGTTACCGAGTGGATCACCTGGGTATATTTTCATGTCCTAGAATTGTAATTTGACTCGCAGTATCCATCCCTGTAGAAACTGTCCGCAGACACTGATTATAACATTATTTAGGACATGATTATAAAAGCTCACCAGCAAATTTTGACAGAACTTCAAAGACCCTAGAACGTACCTCATCCGACTGCGATAATATCCCAACCTTACCGAATATCAAACAAAACCCCGTTATTGGTGATATTTTGATTAAGACCAACATAGAAGGGTATTATCTAAATGTACATATTATATATTGAGGTTATTAAACAAATTATCTTTTCTCCAGTTTCCTTCCAGGCATACTCATATTATCAAAAATCTGATAAAAAGGGCCATCCACCTGGACTCGTCTCTACCTCGTCATAATACACACCAACCGTCTTAACCATTAAAGGATGAAGTCACATAAAACGCCCTTAGCAACAACTCAGACGTCTACCTAGAAAGAAAGGCTGCAAAAGGTTGGTGGCCCTTCGGGTCAGCCTTCACAAATATAAACAAATGTCACCACACAGAGGGCTCTACATTCACCACACTAGTCCCCGCCTTACATAAATCTAATAATATGACTCATCACATTCATACCATAAACAAATACAATAATCACAAAACAAAAAC